>NC_057761.1:44842847-44918309 GCF_010389155.1 Erigeron canadensis | reverse complement strand
GTTTTTTAGTCCCAACTATCACTAGATGGGTGCTGAAGACACCTCTATGTCGATGGTGAGTGAACTTTGCAACACGATCAATTAATCTGGATGTGACCAGTTTAGTTTGATCGTGTACCAGGTTAACTGGAATTAAGTATTAAGTGACAGAATATTAATACATGCAATAATATAAATGACGAGTATATAAATGGTGAGACAATATGTAATTTTCAAGTGTATTTTATTTATTACTTGTTTAAATAAAATACAAGGTTGTTGCGGAACCAAGATAATACAAGAATGTAAATATCCTAACAACCCATGAATTACAATTGATCTAAACTTGGAAATTCTCCTAAACAATCGAAACACTTAGAGTTGTGAAATGTTTCTTTTTGCGATTGAGAGAATATTGCACAAGTTCACCAATATTGCAGAATATATGTATTTGCAAAGTTATTGAAACAGCTTGTGCAAGGACCTCTATTTATAGTCGAAGATTGAGCATGGGGATCTCAACTTCGATGTACAAATATGGTTGACAGCACACAAAAGTATTGTTTAAATAATCCTTTGTGTGTTAAATAAAGTAAGACAAAAGGTTACTTTATTCAACCACTCTACATCTTTGTATCTTTATCCAAAGACAATATCATTGTCCGGTTAAAAGGATGTAGAGTAAAAAGGTCCTCCTCGTAATCAGTGTAAAGCTTTGTAAGAGCATTTACACTGGAGGATTCTCCAGTTGATTGATCTGGTAGATTGTCAACTGGGCTTCGCTGCCATTGCCAATCTCTATCTTCCATTTGTTGTCTTTGACTTCAACTGGAAGGTCTTCAGATTCTAGTCGTCTGATCTCAACTGGAGGAAGTCATCAGTTGCTAAACCTGTACAATGCAACTGGACTTCTAATATTTCGGACAATTCCTCATGCTCTCCAGATGTCACTGGAGAGCTCCAGTTTAGTTAAACTGGACCTAACAAATTCCCCCTAATTGTCCTGAAATATTGTCAAGTATTTTCAAACTTGTTTCTATACAAGTTTAAGTTTGAAATACTTGAATTTGATAAAACCTATTAAGTTTCCAAGACATTTTTATAGATCATCAAATGTCTTGGATTTTGTTTTAAGTGTTTGTAGATCTTATCAGATATCTTACTTGTAGGTTACAATCTGGCAACTTGTATATACATACAATTTCAAATAAATTACAAGAGAGTACACAAAATTACAAGCAGATAATAGTTAGAAGGAAAACTTAAACAGATGGCCCTTCGCCAGTTTTCCTTCTCTTTGAGACTGATGAAATCGGCTGAGTATCCTCAGGATCAAGGCCTAATCTTTCTTCAATGTTTTCCTTGAACTTGATGAGATTTTGCAATACATACTCCCAGCCTCTTTCAACTTTATTCTTCCTCTGCCTCCCCTCCAACAGCCTCAACATCTCAACATGCTCGGAATGACCATACTGATTGACATCCGGGTTCTCAGTAGTCCTTTTAGGTCCACCAAAGTATTGTACCTCAACAACAAAATGCTTGGCACCAGGCTTAATTGAAACCTTAACATCAGTAATCCTGCCTCTATTGTGCCTTCGACGCTGTACATCTGACAAATATGTGCGAGCTTCAGATTCATTTGTCAGTTTGATTTTGCTCGTGCTCAGCTTTTGTGTAGCAGCTCGAATATCATCAGTTGTGGGTTCAGATGGTTCTACCCAAGTCCTCAGATTTGCATCTCTTGGTAAGGCCTTTTGTTTTCTTCCTTTGGACTTGGGTGGATTCAACACTTTGGTGACCGCCTTCTTGACCTGCTCAGTTCTCTTGAGAATCCCTTCAGATCTGATCTCTCTGGCCTTTTCCACCGATACATTCAAACACTTTGCATCCAGTTCAGCCTCATCATCCTGGTAGTGTTTGTCCAGTTCCACTTCAAGCATCTCCTTCAGTGCATTGACTATTCTTGGATCTTCTTTGATCTTCTTGTATTCAACAAGTGTCAAGCCAAGGAGTTGAGCATCAGTGATATCAACAAGAGGGGTTGGAAGATTTTTTCTTGATTCAAACTGGTTTGCCTTCATTTGTTTCTTCCTTTCCTTGACCAGGTATCCCACTCTTGCTAACTTCTGGCTCTCGCTTTCAGTAACTGGAGGCAACAAATCGACATTGCCAGTTTCCAACATTGGTGCATCGGTGGCTGGTTCCAAAGATTCATCAGCAATGGCCTTTCCCTTGTCAACACTCCCTACCACCACATCATCAAACACCTCAAACCCTTGCTCACCAGCCTCAGTACTGGTAGCCATCACAATCTCCTTCCCTTTACTTGAAGTCTTCACAAGAGTGTGAGGGGCATGTACCGACCTTTCCCCCTTGGCAGCATCTAGTCCCTGCCTGATGGCTTCAAAATCAGCATGACTAGAGGGCAGGCGATCTAGAGGCTGCCATGATTGCATTGTCTTACACTCTTTGAAGACTCCACAAAGCATGCGAACTGTCCTCCAAAGATGATTTATCTCTTGAGACTGAGTCATTACATTTCCACTTGTCTGCTCTTGACTCTTTAAAATTTGTTTGAGAATGGAGAGATCATCTGAAGAGAGCCCAGTTGCAGGGACTTCCTGAGCACTGTCAGGCTCAACCGCCCTTCCTTTGCCAACTTCAGTGGTCAGATCAGATATGGCAGTTGAATGTTCAGACACTTTGCTAGCCAGCGTATCCAGACTGCACCTCAACCGATCAATCTCAGATGTAATTGGAGTGAGATCGACCTGGGGCACTGCAATCTTGGTGATCTCAGATATCACCTTTTCTATCAAGTTACTCTCACTGGCAGCCAAAGTTTCTTCGATCTTGAGACCCACTGAAGAGGCCAACCGACTCCCAAGCTCTGTCACATCTAGGCCAGGTTTGCTACACAGCTCTTGCACCTGCCTTTCCAGATTCTTAATATCAACCTCTGAAGATCTGACAGTATTGTTCAGCAGGTTGGATATTGAGGATGTGACTCCAGATTGAGTCAGTGCGAATGCCTCCCTTAAAGATATTGCCAATTGATTGGAGGATTCCACTAACTCGTTCAGCTTGCCAAACACCAAGTCCTCATTAGCAGAGAACTTGTTAATCCCCAGGTCAACCACTTTAATATTTTGCAGATGATCCTTGTGGTACCTGGAGAGGGACTTGGTGTTCTTCTCCAGTGTCTTTTGAATCTCTTCCACCCTCGCAAGAAGGTTCGAGAGATCGGTTTGAAAAGACACGAACTGGCTGTCCAATGACGGAGGAGAAGGTGTCACTGGACCAGCTGAAAAAGCTACAGGTGCAACTGGACGAGGTATGACAATATCTGGTTCTCCAGTTGCAGTAGCATCAGTAGATAGAAGAGGAGGGGTTGTAGAAATGAAAGGAAGAGATTCAATGTGTCGTTCATGCTGAGAATGCTCAGGTGTGAACGACGGCGACGGTGGGGTTAGGATGTGTCTATTTCTAGGCACACCCATAGAAGAAGGTGATTGGCGAGAGGTGAATATTGGAGGTATTTCTAAGCTTTGTACATGAGTTGGGGAAACTGAAACATGTGGTTCTTGGGGTTGACCAAGGAGAGAAGGGAGCTGATCAAGTATAGTTGCATCAGCCATCTCCTGGTCAGATTCTGTCTCAGATGAGTCCGAAGACTCAAGCTGAAACACACCCTCATTTATGCCAAGATCCATAAATGTTGGGGGTGGCTGAACAAGTTGTTCAGACTCCTGATGACCAGTTTGAGTTGCCTCAATGGTATCATCAGTTTGAGGATCCGTTGCCGAAGCATCTTCTCCCTGGACAGAGGTGACTGGTGCCTCAACCACAACTGCTCTATCCTCAGTTGCAATATCATCGGCAGCGGCTTCAGAGACCACTATCACAGATTGTGACTGGTCAGGTGCAGCAAGTCCAGATCTTGATCTCCTGCTTTTAGAGGATCTTCTTGCTTTAGGAACTGCCTGGACTCCTGCTTCTGCCACAGTTACTACTTCAGTAGACGAACCGGTGGGTCCCTCATTATTTTGAGGCCCGCCCAGTTGCCTTTCTGATTCACCAGATTGTGGTGCATCAGTTTTAGAGAATGCAAAAATCATTCTCGGGGACATCTGGACTTCATCAGAAGTGGACACCAGGTTGTCCAGATTCCTCAACAGTTCTGGCACAGAGAACGAGGATTGCGTGTTGTTGTACTCGTCTCTGCCCAGAATCTGAATAAAACAAAGGGACAGAAACCTTGAAAAGGGAACACAAGGACCCCTGTTACCCTTCAACTTGAATACCAGGCTTCTGAACAAAATGCCTGCAAAATCCACCCTCAGCCCATTCCAAAGGCAGTACGCCATTTCTGCCTGGAAGGAGTTTATCTGGTCCAATCCACCAGAACTCCCTCCCAAACTTTCCACCAAGTGGACCATAAAGAACTTCCAGGATGGTGAAAGCCCCTTCATTGTAATGGACCCCTTGGTCTTCAACACATCCCCCTCCACCATCTCCTTATTTCCCATATCAAGGAAGACCTGGCGGAAATTGATATTGGAGGAAATCACCACTGGAGTTTCATTATGTCTCCAGTAGTTGAGGTTAAGGGCTTCCCTCAACGTTCCAGTGGTGATGGTACACGGGACTGACCCATCCTTTAGAGAAAAGGAGATGGATGAGCAGTCCTCAGAAAGAGAGGCAGTGTACCAGAACTCACACAAGTAATCATGGAATAGCTTGTGTGGATTCAAAGAGAAGGCATCGCTGAGGGGAGAAATCCGAAGAAAGGATTGGATTCTCCCGATAAGAGAGTCAGCGGCCTGGAGCCCTTGAAGAGATGCCATTGGATTATTTGGATTTAGTTTAATAAGCTTAGAGCTTATGGGAGCACCAGTGGCACGAATAACATTTTGTGATGGAATGTACTCAGCAGTGAGTAGATTCACATCACGAGAACGAGATGAAGAAGAAGAAGATTTAGGAGCCATTTGTGAATTTAGATTTAGGGTTTTGGACTTAAAGAAGAAAGAGAGAAAAGGATCTCGAATTGTGAATGATTGAAAGAGTAAATGAAGGAATTTTGAGAGAAGTAAATGAGACGGATATATTGGTGGGGGTATATATAGGCAGTAAAAATATTGCCAAAATATATACGAAAAGATATTTTAGTCTCCAAAAGTTTGAAATAATTTGTAAAAAGTTATTTTCCAAAATTTTGAGAATTCAAAAATATTTAATACTTCCCATCAAGCATTTAATGCTACGACGGCTGGTATTCCCACTTACCCACTAACTTCACCAATACCCATAAAAAGTGCAGTACATTTCAGCAAAAGTCTTGACACGTAAGACATGTCAGGTGACGTTCGTGAGTGCGAGGTTAGTACTCGAGTAACATCACGTGTCACAAGTATCCACCAAGTAAAACACAACGTTATGAAATCTGGCTGACCACCATTTTGAGACAAGACCAAACTAGCAACCAAAAGAAAATTTAGATGCCAGTTTCAACTGATGACCTTCAGTTGCATTTTTCAATAATTTATTTGAAAAATATTTTGAGTCTTTTCCCCCTAAAAATGTGATCCATTTGATCAATGACTAGTCTTTGAGTACATCAAGGCGTTCAATCTCCAACCAATCAAGGATCACCTGGACCATCCTCAACTGAAGGGCCTCTTCAGTTTAATGAGGATTTAACATACCCAGTTCACTGATGAGATGTTTAAAAGTCTTTTCATCAAGAGGTTTTGTAAAAACATCAGCTAACTGTTTATCAGTGGGGATGAAATGTATTTCAATATCTCCTTTCATAACATGATCACGAATGAAGTGATACCTGATATCAATATGCTTTGTCTTTGAGTGCATCACTGGGTTGTGAGATATAGCAATAGCACTGGTGTTGTCACAAAAGATTGGGGTTCTTGTGAATTTCATGCCATAATCAAGTAACTGGTTTTTGATCCAGAGAATCTGGGCACAGCAACTGGCCGCAGAAATGTATTCTGCCTCAGCAGTAGACATTGAGACTGAAGTCTGCTTCTTACTTGTCCAACTCACCAGTTTTCCCCCTAGGAAATGACATCCACCAGTTGTGGATTTTCTATCAATCTTACAACCTGCATGATCTGAATCTGAATAACCCATTAGATCTAACCCTGAGCCTTTGGGATACCAAAGACCAAGGCTAGGGCACCCTTTCAGGTACCTGAAAATGCGTTTAACAGCATGCAAGTGTGATTCTTTTGGATTTGCCTGAAATCTGGCACATAAACATGTTGCAAACATTATATCTGGTCGACTGGCAGTTAGATACATCAGTGAACCAACCATTCCACGATATTCTTTTTGGTCCACTGGTTTTCCATTTGGGTCAGAGTCCAAATTTAATGGAGCTGAAATAGGTGTGGTTTTTGATGGGATTGAATCAAATTTGTATTTTCTCAACAAATCTCTGACATATTTTTCTTGGTTAATAAAAATACCATCCATGGTTTGTTTAATTTGTAAACCTAAGAAAAATGTTAATTCACCCATTAAACTCATCTCATATTCTTGAGACATAATTTTTGAAAACCTTTTACACATTCCATCATCAGTTGACCCAAATATAATATCATCAACATAAATTTGTACCAGCAAGATATCACCTTTTTCTTTCAAGATGAACAAGGTATTATCTATTGCACCTCTTTGAAAACCATTTTTGAGAAGATGTTTAGTTAGAGTATCATACCAGGCTCTTGGGGCTTGTCGAAGACCATATAAAGCTTTGTTCAGTCTATATACCCAATGTGGATGCTTTTCATTTATGAAGCCTGGAGTCTGCGTAACATACACTTCTTCTTCCAATGTGCCATTCAGAAACGCACTTTTTACATCCATCTGGAAAACCTTGAATTGCAAGTGAGCAGCATAAGCCAAGAAAATTCTGATGGCTTCAAGTCTTGCAACTGGAGCAAAAGTTTCATCGAAATCAACACCTTCTGCTTGACAATAACCCTTGGCAACTAATCTAGCTTTGTTTCTGACAACGTTGCCATCTTCATCCATCTTGTTCCGGTAGACCCACCTCGTTCCAATGGGTTCTCTCTTTAACCCTGGAGGACAAGGAACAAGCTCCCAAACATTGTTCCTTTCGAACTGGTTGAGTTCTTCTTGCATAGCTTCAACCCAGCTTGGATCTGCCATAGCCTCGTCAATCTTCTTCGGTTCAATTAGTGATAAGAAGGTGACGTTCAAGCATTGATCACTTGTGGCTCTTCTAGTCTGAACCCCACTATCTGGATTGCCAATAATCTGCTCAATGGGATGAGCAGCAGTCCATTTAGTGTATTGACTAGGTTGGTATAATACAACATCAGTGCAAGACACCTGACGATCTCCAACTGTTGCAGCAACAGGAGGAGAATCAGTCCAAACTACTTCAACTTCATCATTATTGTCAACTGAAGAGTTAACATGATTATCTTCAAACAAAGGTATCTCTTGAAGAACTGGAGAAGCTTGAACTGGTTCTGATGTTGTTGTGGCACGCACATCAGATCCAATTACCAGTTTTTCAGGTAGGTTAAAACTGATAGAAGGATAGAATGAGGTGTCACAGAAGTTCTTCTTTACCTTAACTGGTTCCAAGACTTGGTGTTTGGAAACATTTTCTGGTGTACTAACTGATTGATGAACCTGATCAGATACACCAAAATCAACTGGGACAACTGAAGATAAATCAAGGGTTGGTCTTTTGTTGATTGCTTCATTTGATTCATCGAACGTGACATGAATTGTCTCATGTACCTTTTGGAGTCTATAATTATAAACTCTATAGGCTTTTCTAATATTTGAATACCCCACAAAGACACCTTCGTCAGCTTTTGCATCAAATTTTCCCAACTGACTGGAATCGTTTAAAATGTAAACTGGACAGCCAAATACATGGAAATATCCAACATTTGGCTTACGATTCCTGAGGACTTCATAGGCAGTCTTCCTATGTCTCTTGACATAAACTGACCGGTTTTGGGTGTGACACGCAGTTGCTACAGCTTCAGCCCAAAAACAGGTGGGAAGACCAGATTCAGATAACATACTTCTGGCAGCTTCAATCAATGTGCGATTCTTCCTTTCAACCACACCATTTTGTTCTGGAGAACGAGCTGACGAGAAGTTTTGAGAAACGCCAGTGTCAGTGCAAAATGTCTCCAATTCTTTATTCATGAATTCTGTACCGTTATCACTTCGCAACTGACAAACTTTCTTGGTAAACTTGAGCTCAATTCGCTTGATGAGAGAGATAATTTCACCAGATGCATCACTCTTTGATCTGATAAATATCACCCAACAAAATCTGGTGTATTCATCGACCACAACCAAAGTGTACCTTTTACCAGCTTTAGTTTGAACATTCACTGGACCAAAAAGGTCCATATGAAGCATGTGAAGAGGTTCAGTGATGCTGAAATTCTGTTTGGTCTTGAAACTGGCTCTTTTCTTTTTGCCCATTTCACACCCTGGACATGGCTTCTCCCTTTTAAAGGAAAACAAAGGTATCCCATCAACTAGTTGCTTTCTTGACAACTTGTTAATATTTTTGAAGTTAAGATGGGATAACCGTTTATGCCACAGCCAGTTGGTGTCCTCATCAGCCTTGACATAGAAACAATGCTCTTTTGGAGTAGGCTCCATGTTCATGATGTACACATTCCCTTTTCTTGGTGCAATCATTACTACCTTCCAATCCTTGTTAAAAACAGTGCCTTGAGCAATGTCGAACAGTACCCTATATCCATCATCACAAAGTTGACTGACACTTATCAGGTTATATTTCAAACCATTTACAAATGCAACCTTAGTGAATTGAATCTGCCCATTGTCAACAACACCATATCCTTCAGTTTTCCCACTTCCATCATTACCAAATGTCACTGCAGGTCCATCACATGCAGTGAACTCTTCCAGCAGGGGCTTACATCCGGTCATAGTCCGGCCAGCTGCGCTGTCCAGATACCAAATATTTTTGTTTCGATCGCCCTGCACACCCAAGTTAGTGATCAGTTATTTTTGTGAACCCATCTTTTCTTGATGGGTCCACTGGACTTCTTCTGAGAAGTCCCATGTGCTTGACTAGGTGTTGAACTGGATGAGGAAACTGGAGGGTTCTCTCCAGTTTCTGGAATAAAAACAATTGGTTTCAGTGGAACATTGACCTCCTTTTTCTTTTCGATGTATGCTCCTTTCTGAGCAGATTGTTTTATCTTTTGTTTTTGAGGAGGAGTTTTGACAATTTGTTTTTCAACAGAAGAGGATGCACCTCCTTCCAAATTCTTAATTCTGGCAGTACAACTTTGTACCTGCCTTGACAAATTTTGGATTTGATTTTCCATTCTTACCAAAATGTTTTTTTCTTCAGGCTGCTGGCCTTTGGACTTTGGCTCAGCGGGGGTTTTAGTCTTTAGAGTTGAGGACTCACTTGACTTATGAGGTAAAGGATTGTCACCATATTCCTTTTTAACTGGAGCTTTAGCCTTCTTGGCTCCAGTTTTGACCTCAACAGGGTTGGTCTTAGTGGATTCAGATTTGATTGTGCCAGAGGAATCATAAGGTGTTTCAATTTTAACAGATTCTGGCAATTGGTGAATTGTGGGTAAAACAGCTGCCATCTGAAGATCACCAGATTTCCAGGCAGTTTTTTGAGCATCAATGGTTTTAGAAAAAGCGTCATAATTTTTACCAGATGCTTGAACCCAAGAATTAATAACCATATGTTCTTTTTCAAGATCAAATTTCAGTTTTTGGTTATCTCTTTCCAATGCCTCGTTTTTCAAATCTGACTCTTTAAGAGCCAACTGGACACTTTGCAAATCATTTACTTGACTTTTCATGTTGTTTAATTCAACCAAAACTGTTTCTAAATATCTTTCACAGTCAGTTCTCATGGTTTCAACAAATAACAAGTCATCATTCAATGATTCAGCAATATCCAATTTCAGTTCTGAATCAATTTCGATATCATAATCCCTTACCTTCTTTAAAATGATATCAACCCATCTTCCAGATACAACATCATCCTTCACCACTGGTTGTTGACTCTCCAATGCCATGAAACACATATCTCTAATCTCTTCTTCATCATCAGATGAATCATCAGAGAGTTCCCATTTCCCTTCAGTTTGAGCCATCATGCACTTGTTCTTTTCTTTCTCATTATTTTGTTCAAGAGACATGAGAGCAATCTGGGCCTTAAGTTTCTTGTATTTGGCCTTATAATCATCAGTTTTAACAAAGTTTGGGACAATAGGACCAGTTTGGTAGTTCATCTGACTAGATCTGCATTCCTTCATGAAATGGCCTTTCTTACCACATTTATAGCAGGTAAGATTAGCCTTATCCATTGAGATTGAATTGGAAGCATTATTGGACCCATTAAATCGATTAGATTTATGCTTAAACCTATTAAAGGTTTTAGCAATCATGGCAACCAGATCATCATCGTCAGTTTCCTCACAACCATCACTGAGATTAGTGGTTAGACCAGAGTTCAAAAAGTTGTTTAACATTTCCTTCATAGAATGTGACTGGACATTCTCAGTAGATATTAAAGCAGCACAAGGTTGCCCAGAAAAGTTGGCAGCCTTGGAACTCTGAGCATGGTTTAAAGCATCTTGTTCAGCGAGTAATCTTGCAGCATCATTATCTTCAGTAAATCTGAAGGCTCCATAAAGAGAGGCAAGAGTATGGCTATGCAAGGTCTTTCCTTGTCTTAAGACAAGAACCATGTGTGCCCATTTGGATGGCAAAACATCACAGAATTTTTCAAGAAGAATATCCTTATCCTTCTCCACTCCCAAGCCTCTAAGTTGATTAATTAGGCCAGTAAATCTGGTATAAGTACCAGTTAAACTTTCATTGGGAAGAGCAAAGAAGGATTCATACTTCTTGTTGAGAGCAACCTTTCTAGTGACAATGGTGTCATTTCCTCCTTCAAACTGGAGAACTAATTCATCCCACATAGATTTTGCACTTGGAAATAGCACAAGAGTAGGAATTAGTTCCTCAGGTATAGCAGAAAGAATCATGTTTTTCAGTTTGGTATCAAGATCAACCAATCTGCGATCCTCATCTGACCAATGTTCCTCAGATTTTTCCCTGGTGCCTCTTCTCCCAGTGGGGTCGAGAAGAGGGCTAACACCACTGGACATGGGTGTATATGGCCCATCCTTAAGGATTTTCAACATATACCTCTCTATCCCACCAAAATGCAAGAGCATTCTAGCCTTCCATGTACCAAATGTCTCACCATTCCCATCGAATTTGGGAACAGGAGAGTTGGAGTAATGTACATGAACGTGGTTAGCTCCAGGAGTAGGAGGAGGAGGAGGAGGGTTAGTATTTAAAGGAGTAGCAATATTAGGATTAGATTCATTTGGACCAGAACCATTCTCACCTTCAGCAGCCATCGAAGCAGACCTAGGTTATAGAATTGAAACAATTCAACCTGCCTGCTCTGATACCACTTTTTAGTCCCAACTATCACTAGATGGGTGCTGAAGACACCTCTATGTCGATGGTGAGTGAACTTTGCAACACGATCAATTAATCTGGATGTGACCAGTTTAGTTTGATCGTGTACCAGGTTAACTGGAATTAAGTATTAAAGTGACAGAATATTAATACATGCAATAATATAAATGACGAGCATATAAACTGGTGAGACAATATGTAATTTTCAAGTGTATTTTATTTATTACTTGTTTAAATAAAATACAAGGTTGTTGCGGAACCAAGATAATACAAGAATGTAAATATCCTAACAACCCATGAATTACAATTGATCTAAACTTGGAAATTCTCCTAAACAATCGAAACACTTAGAGTTGTGAAATGTTTCTTTTTGCGATTGAGAGAATATTGCACAAGTTCACCAATATTGCAGAATATATGTATTTGCAAAGTTATTGAAACAGCTTGTGCAAGGACCTCTATTTATAGTCGAAGATTGAGCATGGGGATCTCAACTTCGATGTACAAATATGGTTGACAGCACACAAAAGTATTGTTTAAATAATCCTTTGTGTGTGTTAAATAAAGTAAGACAAAAGGTTACTTTATTCAACCACTCTACATCTTTGTATCTTTATCCAAAGACAATATCATTGTCCGGTTAAAAGGATGTAGAGTAAAAAGGTCCTCCTCGTAATCAGTGTAAAGCTTTGTAAGAGCATTTACACTGGAGGATTCTCCAGTTGATTGATCTGGTAGATTGTCAACTGGGCTTCGCTGCCATTGCCAATCTCTATCTTCCATTTGTTGTCTTTGACTTCAACTGGAAGGTCTTCAGATTCTAGTCGTCTGATCTCAACTGGAGGAAGTCATCAGTTGCTAAACCTGTACAATGCAACTGGACTTCTAATATTTCGGACAATTCCTCATGCTCTCCAGATGTCACTGGAGAGCTCCAGTTTAGTTAAAACTGGACCTAACAAGTTTCATAAATAAAAACTGATGTTATAAATAAATAAAAGTTTATATATCAACATTTTTCTCATTTTATAAGTAAATCAACAGTAGTAACGATTTATCAGTTAATTTTCATTTTTCATGCTTGGATGGTTGGATCAGTGGTAAACACCTTGGTCTCTGGAGACAGAGGCTATGGGTTCGATCCTCATCCCATGCAAAGGTTGGATGGCTTTTTCTACCATTTAGGTTGAACATGGAAGCAACCTCTCTACTTAGGTAGAGGTAAGGTTTGCCTATAACTTAACTTCTCCCATACACTGTCGAAGTATTGGGGCTCAAAACCCGCAGAAAACAGCATTGAGCAGATTCTTTCTTTCTTTCTTATGCTTGGAGACAGGGAAGCTAGTAACTTTTAGTAAAGTAGTTAACATATAGAATAGAACCTGCAAGAACTCCGCTAGGAGCATGTGACACTTTGGCTCATGGATTCTGTAGTTGTAGAAATCATATAATATTGGGGTCGTAAATAGCAGGTAATACATCTGCAAAGTTGATCAATGAATATATAAAATTGATTTATCAATCTATCAACTGGATGGAATTGAAATGTTTTGTAAACTTTTTGGAAGCTTATATACAAATATATATATAGTTACCAGCATATAAGCACCAGTGGAGCTACCAACAACAAATACAATCCCACCAAGACCTTTAAGGCCCATTGAGGCCAAAACAACATGCTTAGACTGCATAACACAAAACAACTATTTTATCACACAACTGTGAAAACCTCTCACATAATATATTTTAATATTTTTTATAATTAATAAATAATAGTCCTCATAAATTTTATGGAATAAAAAAACAAAATGTAAGGGGGATTTCACCCAACTTGAGTGTGAGACAAACTAACATTCACTTTAGAAACAACGAGATATGTCATCCGGGCGTTGCCCCGGGAGACATTACATTTGTTAACGATTTAATAAAAAGTATTATTCAAGAGATAATGTGCCATAAACTTTTTGAAGAAAACATGTATTATTCAAATTATTAAAAACTGACATTTGTCAGTTAAAAAATGAACTGTAAAAGTTTTGTGTGAAAGTGAAAGTCGTTCGCATAAAAGTTCAGTGCTAAAAGTGTAAGAGACTTAAATGTTGTGGTGAAAATAAAAAAAAAAATCAAAAAGTCTAAAAATTTAGTGTTAAAAGTATAAGGGGTTAAAATGTTGTGGTGAAAGTAAAATGAATAGAAAGTTTATTATTCTTTACAAGTTTTTCCGCACATTTCTTTTTAATATATGTGTTAAAAAGTTTGTTGCTAAAGTGTAAGAGGTTTAAATGTTGCAGTTAAAATAAAAGATTATCAAAAAGTAAAAAAATTTAGTGTTAAAAGTGTAAGAAATTAAGATATTGTGGTGAAAATAAAAAAGTTAAAAAGTTTACTAAGAATTATAAAAGTTTTGTTCTAAATGTGTAAAGAGTGAAACTATTGTGGTGAAAATATAAAATAAAATAAAAAGTATACTATTCTATACACGTTTTCTCGTACCTTAAAATAAAAGAAAATTAAAAACTATGAAAGTTTAGTGCTAAAAGTGTAAAGAGTTAAAATATTGTGGTGAAAATAAAAAGAATACAAAGTTTACTAAAAAATATTATAGTTTAGTGCTAAAAGTGTAAAAATTAAAAGTTTTGTGTTGAAAATAAAAAGAATAAAAAGTTTACTAAAAAGTATTATAGTTTAGTGCTAACAATGTAAAGATTGAAACTTCTGTGTGAAAGTAAAAAGAATAAAAAGTATACTATTACTAAAAAATATTATAGTTTAGTGATAAAAGTGTAAAGATTGAAAGCTTTGTGGTGGAAATAAATAGAACAAAAAGTTTTTTAAAAAGTATTATAGTTTAGTGCTAAAAATGTAAAGATTGAAACTTATGTGGTGAAAAACAAAAATACTATTTTTTACGCGCTAAAAAGTTTATTAAAAAGTATTATAATTTAGTGCTAAAAGTGTAAAGATTGAAACTTCTGTGGTGAAAGTAACAAGAATAAAAAGTATATTAATTATTACTAAAAAATATTATAGTTTAGTGCTAAAAGTGTAAAGATTGAAAGGTTTGTGGTGAAAATAAGTAGAACAAAAAGTTTACTAAAAAGTATTATAGTTTAGTGCTAAAAATGTAAATATTAAAACTTATGTGGTGAAAATAAAAAAAACTAAAAATATACTATTCTTTACACGCTTTTTTAATACTTTGTTTTTAATATATATTATAATTTGTTCCTAGTTTACCAATTACCTCATTAGTTTTGTGAGTAATTTTATTTTTAAAAAGAGGTTCCTTAAACTTGTGTCACACAAATACTGCCCAGTTGAATATTTGATAGATATTATTTACTAAAAAGAAAAGAGTAAGTAACTGCTCAGTGCCGCCTTCCGTGGGTTTTGAGCCTCAATACCTCGACGGTGTATGGGGGAGGTTAAGATGTAGGCAGACCTTACCTCTACCAAATTAGAGAGGCTGCTTCCAGTTTCTACCTAAATGGTAGAAAAGGCCCTCCAACCTTTGCATGGGATGATGATCGAACCCATGACCTCTGTCTCCAGAGACAAGAGTGTTTACCACTTATTAGTTTCTATTCTTTGAAAAATGCGTGACATTAATACTACCAAAAGTTAGATATTTTAGTGAGACGAGAGTAAGGTACTCGCGCGTTGCGGAGGTGATGGCGGGGTGGTGATGTAATATTGGTGGCGACGGTGATGGGTTAATCTACCTGACGGGTTCCGCCCTTAGTCGTATGGGCTCTGTCATCGGATTTAAAAATTCGTCGAAAATATATCAAATGACCTCTTTAATGAAAGAATGTGGAATTTTAAGAACACATATATAACTTTTATAAGTTATGAATATACAGTTTTTGAGATAAAAGATTTTGAAAGAATTAGAGGAATAAAATGATTTATGGAGGGGAGAGATATAAAATGATTAGTTGAGATTTTAGGAGGGAGAGAGAGAAAAAAAAATGGTATTATAGTTATTCTAGTTAGATATAAAATAAAGAACGAATTGCATTTTTTGTCCCTGTGTTATTACACCTTTTGCAAGTTTGATACAAACATGTGTAAAGTGGTGAAACATATCCCTGTGGTATCACACCCGTTGCAATCTTGGTCCAAAGTTAACTTTCCGTCTATTTTCTCCGTTTGTGAGGCCATGTGCCACACATGTGATGGACAAAATTGACTTTTCATATAAAAAATGGACTATTTTTGCAGGTCTTTTTTTTTTTTCTGTTTTCCTTTGTTCTTTAATTGTGCTACCAAGTACCAGCCATCATCCACAATTCCACATCTTCAAAAACTACATGAATCATCATTTCTTTTTACTTTCCCTTCTATGCCTATATTTTATCTATCTATAGTATATTAAATTAATGATACACACACTGATACAAATCAATCATGAAGCAGCAGACACAGTGACCCAACAAAGCTCCATTCTTGTCTCAATATTTTCTTTCTTATTTCTTGTTTCCCTCTCATCATCATCATTATCATCATCATCATCATCATCATCATCATTGTAACACCCAACATTTAAAAATATGGATTTCCAAAAATTTTCGTCTAACGGCGTTAAAGAGAGCGGAAAAAGGTTTTATAGTCCAAACCAGAAATTTCAGTTTGGTTTATTCATTTAAAAGGTGTTACTCATCATATCATAGAATATGTCTAAATGGAAACCCATCGATTGCCCAACATAAAGTAACCGATCACAAGGCATTACAAATCTGAAAATTGCAAAACATAATTCAATGTCTAAAAGGAGTAGCAACTATGGGTAAACTAGAGTCATCTTCATAAGCTATCTACCCATGCCTCTCTCTTATTCATCAACGATCTTTAACTTGCTAAACCTGAGGGAAAAACACATTTAAAGAAACAAGTGTTAGCTAATGAATTAGCGAAGTAAGAATACACAAGTTTTAGAAAGCATTTGTCCAATTAAAACGTTATATAGATCGTTTTGCATTATTAGAACACGTATCATTACATATCACCACATATCATCTCATTCATCATCTTTCATATAGAATAGGTCACCCTAATTGTGCCTAATCATCTTTAACGTCGTTACACATTACATCATAACATTATTTAAGTGTAACATAAGTTACACCCGACTAGATGAACACACCTTACGGCTGTCCATCGATGTCGTTAAGGAATGGCAAGCCAATTCCAGGAGTAATCCGTATGTTCAATGACAATGGGGCTGGTAAGACCTCCCGTATTACTCTTCACGTTATACCTCGTTGCAAGGAGCCACCCGAGCAACCACATCAACGCACTTAACCGGGCTAGGGCAAGTACGGGTTAAGCTTAACACTTTCACGTTAAATTTACGAGCTCGATTTCACATCACATATAGTTTAGGTGTTTACACAACCTAAACAATCATCACATATACATCTTTACGTTTGAGCCCTTAAACGTGCACGTGACATGGCAACTTAAAGAGTCTAGTTACAAGCCATACAAACATGCACATTTCAATACTCATCAACAAGTGTCATAAATCAATTCATCATAAGACATTGCTTTTCATTTCAGGCCTCATTGGGACTGCATTTCAGGCCTCATTGATCATTTGCATAGCCCATATAACCTCCCGTGTATCCCGATTACCCATAAATTATCAAGATATCAAATGGAAGTTATTATAAGAAAACCATCTTTTGTTTAACCCCCAATATGTCAAAGTAGTGTATCTTACCTCTTAGAAGCGTACAAAATGATAACGTAAGTTACCGAGCTTTGCAAGTATTCCCGACTACCTATAATCATTAAACGATATAATAAGCTAAACAAGTACCTACTTACTTTTGTTCATGAATCAAGCCTAAGTATCTATAAACATGACCCATGACAAGGCTTGATGCATCGGACATTAGATTAATACTTTAAAGCTTACATAACTCGATGAAACTCGACATTCACTCACTAAATTAACCTTTTCTGGAAACTTGACATCACAATCATCTTTTAAAAACATAACCATTAGAAATTAGACTCTCTTACGATTCCGTGGATAGCTTATTTGTTAAAAACAGAGTTACGGTTCAAAAGTTATGGCCATTGAAAATTCCGTTGCTATTGCGTCGCAACTACCAAGTTGCGTCGCAGCTAGCCCCGATTCTGCACAAACCTCATTGTTTAACCTCCAAAACTTAACCAAATACACCCCAAACGACCCCAAACCTTATGAACGACTTTTAACCCTCAAAATTCATCATTTTAAGACTCTAATGATGTCATGAAAACAACCCTTAACATCCAATTGATTTGCAACACAACAACAATCGTTTTAGGTTACCGAATCGATTAAAACTCATGGTTTTGACTCCAATTCAACCCTCTAAAAACGTAGATCAGTTATGAATCGAATCAAGGGATTGAAAGGACATGAAATCAATGTTATTATACCTGAGATACCTGGAGATTATAAAGATAATGTAAAAACTTGATCAAAACACTCTCGAATCAACCAATCGAAGATGAAATCGAACAAGGAATTGATTATGGCAATGGGGAATGGTTAGGGCTCAAAGAGAAAAGGATAATATGAGTAATTAGAAGCTAATGACATGCTCCAAGACCCTAATGCCGTTTTTTAGTTTCCACCTATGTCAAAACTAGTCCTTAGGCTTCCTTATGGCTCATATTTAGCTCAAAACACCTATTGGGAATACTTACAACACATTAAACACTTTAAGCACATCAAAAAGCATATAAAACATATCTTAAGCACTTTAGCACATTAATCATTAAGGCACTAAAGCCTGACACATATAACACATTAAACACATATAGTCATTAAATCATTTATAGGCTTAACGGACACGTAATGTTGACTTAACGACTCAAGTCAACCGTTAAATAAAAAGTTTGGGATGTTACCATCATCATCATCATCATCATCATCATCATTATCATCTATCAGACTAATAGACTATCATGATCATTATCGGAGTTGCAATTGAAACCCCCTGTCTTGGATGGTGTTAAACTATCTTTGGTGAGTTTAAATGTGTGTATATAGACATAACCCAGAAAATAATATGTATATATGTATGTATATACATACATATAATTACAAACAAACAACACAGTGACAACACAATCACACCAACAGAGACGAATATGACGAATTGCATCTTAAATTCTTGGATCTGGTTTGATTAACTGCCGATTTAGTTTTAATGATTACGAGTTTGATCCGATTTTGATTGAAGCAAACCCGACCTTGAAGAAATGATGGCGGTGGTTATGGCGCTTCTGATACCGGTTGTTGCACAGGTTTGTTCCAATGGCGGTGGTTGCGACGGTGATGTTTGAACAAATATCGTCGTGATGGTTCTAATGGCGTTTGTTGCAGTGGTTCAGATCGAAACAGTTGTGTTTACGGATGCGTTGTATATCGGTTTACGGTGGTTGCAGTGAACTTTGGAGTTTATTTTGATGTTTAGAATAGAATGATTAGTGTTTATAATATAAATTATCACGTGATATATATCCACCAAATTTTTGAGTTTTTTTTTTCAAAACAGATTATGATTTGCAAAGGAAAAAAATGGATTTGCAAAAATAGTCCATTTTTTGTATAAAAGTCAGTTTTGCCCATCACATTTGTGGCACATGGCCTCACAAACGGAGAAAATAGACGGAAAGTTAACTTTGGACAAAGATTGCAACGGGTGTGATACCACAGGGATACGTTTCACCACTTTGCACATTTTTGTATCAAACTTGCAAAAGGTGTGATAACACAGGGACCAAAAATGCAATTCGTTTTAAAATAAATATGAATAACATTTTAGGAAAGCAAATGTTAAAATTTAAAATTTTCGACATGAGCTATTTAATTTATAATATAGTATAGATAATGCTCCTATGATAAGTGTAAAGAGCGTGTGACAAATATAAGTATGATGACCATTGATCAACAACAATCATTATTGATTTATTTCATTACGAAGTCGATGGAATTTTTTTGTCCAAAGTTTAAATGATAATGCAGATATATAAACACGCTTTAGACTCTTTAAATACACATATCGACATGTGAAGACGATTTAAATATTGACTTGTGGACGAAAACATGCGGTCGACCATTGTGCTGAATTAGGTGAATAACTGGATATAGACATGGACAATGGATGTGTACACCTGTTTTAGTAAATCAATGGATATGATATGGACAATTTGATATTACATATATTTTCTTAGTAAATCACAACAATTTGACATGAAATGGTTCAATACTACTTTTGCCCTTTTCATTATCATAACTTCTCAACTTAGCCCCTACGACATGTGTAAATCAACGTATTACTATCAATTATATTTTCAATGGAGTTAAATTATTACATGTTTGTATAACATTATTTATTTTCAGTATAATAAGTAAAGTATAAAATATATAAATAGAAAATAATTAAGTTCAAAACTTGAGTTCTTTTAATCAAATTAATCAATTTTTCTTCTCTTTTGTTATGAACTTATTTTGCTAAAAAATAACCTAACTTATTTCCATCTGAAATTTACATTTTTATCACAAAAAAATAAAATAAAAAAATCAACTATCTTGCAAATATGTTAACAACCACTATTACAATTTGATTGATGGCCTAATAATACAATTTTATAATCAAGCAATTAAGTTACCCAAAACATATGTGATAACCCTTATTCTACTAACTTTTTTCTTCTTTTACTCTCTCTCTCTCCCTTACTCTCTCCCTCCTTGGTTCATGGCCAAAAAACCCCACCCTCAATATAATTCAAGTTTAACTTTAGGTATTTCAACAATTATTTGGAATTTTTAATCCTCAAAATGTCGTCTTTATTTATCTCTGACTTATTCAATTGTTCTCAAAGCATTAAAATGTGTTTTGAATATTGTGATTATAACCAAATGGTTTGGCCAATTAGTAGCTTTCAAATAGTGACAATTATTGGTACATGGAGAGCTCAACCGAGCAACCAAATGTAAATTTTTTTAATCTAGATGTATAACACATACAATATTTTTCAATGGGTTCGGTTATAGCGGTAGTTTTCTAGTATTTTTAATTGTTAAGTACTTTTTAGTGGCACATCTAAACACCATGAAATGAGAAATTTCGTATGTAACCAGATTTAAAATTGTAACCTGCAATTTGAGGTAATTATTGATACTTATATATTTTTTTGATATATTTTTTTTCCCAAAGATACCAAACTTTAAAAATATGCAATCAAAAATGAATCAAATGTAATATAGTAATACAAGAGTTTTTTTGATCTGAGCTCATTTATCTAAGAGAAATTAGTTAAGTTTTTTTTTTGAACAACAAAAAGAGAAATTAGTTAAGTAATATTGTAAATTTGTTTTTTTAGTCCTAAAAACATTACTCATTTTTCACTCTATTTTTCTCAATTTCCTATTGTTAGATTATATTTTGATAATCCTTTGGACAATGTAATCTTCTTTAGGAAGGTTTTTATTTCATTTAAGTTTTTTTTTTCATTCAACTTCTAAATCTTCAATAAATATTTTTTTTTTTCCAGTAAAATACAACCAAAAGAGTAAAGGGGTTACGTTTGTTAGCATGAATAACTAAAGTACTGGACTTAACAAACAAAAATAGACAAAGGACTTAAAAGTAACGCGAGGGACCCAAAGTAAGAATTTCCCTAAAGAATTATTCTACAAGTATTTAAATATGGGGGGTGGGTTTTTTGCAGACAGTCTTCCTATATCTATCTCTGTATCTATATCTCTCATAGACCCAGTCGCACCACTTTGAAAATTGTAAGATCTCGAGCAGGTGGTGCATCAATGGCGTTCATATCTTTCCTGGGCCGTGTTCTGTTTGTATCCGTTTTTGTTCTATCTGCTTGGCAAGAGTAAGCTCTTTATCCGTAGATCTGTTTTTTGACTCATGTTGACTTGTGTTTTTCATATATGTTTCTTGTATCTAGATCTTGATGTTTGTTAAAAAGAAAAAAGGTTTTGAGGGCTAAATTAGATATATAAACTGGCTGTCTTTATTATTATGTGATTGATGTACTATAAATAGTTGTAAACCTATGTATGTAAATGTTTTGAGGGTGGCTTTGAAAATGGTCGGAAACGGTAATTGGATAGGCAAAAAGACTCGTTATCCCCGGGAAACCGAATAGGTCGCTTACTTAGTTAATTAATTTGAAGGTACTTGATTAATTATTATGTGATACTTTTGGTAAAAGAATACGATGACTTGAGAATACTTCTAAATGATGCCTTATATATTGTTTGTATATTAACCATAATCATTTTTAAAATCTTTAAATTTTGTGTACAATCGCTCTAGTATGTAGCTCAAATTTTATGTTTTTTTTTTTTTTTTACTTAATAAACAAAAATAATCGTATATTTTACTTGATCTTTGTTTATACATTCAGTAGTTAATAAACTCGTCATTTAAAAACTAAATAACAAACTGGCCAATCTTACATTTGAAAGAATTGGATATCGTGAAATTTTATAATTTAGGGACCACTCCTCCGGGTACTTTTTGAATTTCTCTTTTTCTTTTTTACCTTTCTCTTTCTAATTTCAAATTTTGAAATTATATGACAGCCCTTTCTCCCTCCCTCCAAAATATATTTGACTTTTTTTTTACCATAATATTACTAACATTTATTGGCATAAAATTAGGAATCCAATTACCACTTAAGTATTACTAACATATATCTGCTTAAAATTAGCAAACATTATTGGTTTGAATAATGGACTTGTTGGGTTTTGTGTGATTTGTGCCAAAATCAGTTGTAACAGTCTTAATCTATATGCATTTTGTTGCTACACATTTTGTAATTATTTTTTCCATCAAATGGATTATACAAGATATCTAATTTGTTCTAGTGGAAGTCCTTGGGTAATATATTTATCTTTGCTTCATAATTCTAGATGGCGGGCAATGCTTGTTTAATTGATGCTTGATTATCCATTAAAAAGAGTATCAGCCGCCTGTAGTCAAAATAGCATGGTAGTGTTTTTTGAATTGAGGTTGTATGAGTGTTATGTTTGAAGTAAACTTCTGTCAGAATTTTGAGTGATGTAGCTTTTTATTGTTGCTTAGTCATCCTCGTTAGGTGTAACTGTTCTGTTCACTATGTTGTAACTAATTCAAATTTGTATATATATAGCACCACATTATACAAGGCGTCTTGATATCTTATATATGTTGCAGTTGCTCTTCTATGGTTGGTACTTCTCCCAGTTTTACCTTGTGACTTTGGTGAATGCAGGTTCAATGAATTCGGTGTTGATGGTGGACCTGCAGCAAAAACTATTGATCCTAAGTTCAGTGTGTTCTCAAAGCATGTCACCACACATACCGGCTACCAAGTGCCAGAGTTTGAGGTAAAAACAGCTCTGCTTATTTCTAAATAGCATAAAAGATTGTGCATGTTAACCATGAAATTCTGATATAAATTCCAACGATGTGTCAATTATAGATCAAACTCCTGGTTGCTGGAGCTATAGTCTTCAAGGGTATTGGAAGCCTTCTTTTCATTTTTAACAGCTCACTTGGCGCTTTTCTTCTGGTTAGTATTGCAAGTACTGATTATTTAAAACCTTTATTTGGTTCATCATCTCTCTGTGCAAAAGGATAATCATAAACCTGTTTACAGATTGTCCACCAGGTGATTACTACTCCCATCTTTTATGACTTCTACAACTACGATACTGAGTCGAAAGAATTTGCTCAACTTTTTATCAAGTTTACTCAGGTTACAACAAAACATCTCTACTCTTTGTCTAATAATTTATTTCTAGGGTATATATTGCAAGATTTGGATTGAAACTTTTTATATAAACTATGTATGTGGATTTTGTAGAATTTGGCGTTGTTGGGAGGACTACTGTTTTTCGTCGGGATGAAAAGCTATACTTCAAGGAGAGTGGTGAACAAGAAGAAGCCTATTAAACCAAAAGCACACTGATTGAATTTGTTGAGGACATAATTTTGTAAAAGATTGGTGGCTGCTGCAACCATGCAACCTTATTAGTACTTGTTTTCCCTTTTGTTTCAACAGTTTGCCATCCATTGCTTCTTCTGTAATGTTTAGGAATCCTGGGATTTGTTAGATTTAATTTTTTATACATGAATGGTTTTCATCTTGCATGTTCCAAAGGATGGTTCTTGAGGTATGAAGTGTAGGAGGATGACACACCTGCCTCCTACACTTTGATGCATCTAAAGTCATGTTAAGAGTAAAATGTGGAGAATTATGTCATTTACCGCATTTATGATGATAACCCTTATATAGTTTTATCTTAACCCGTTCCTACAAGGAAAACTTGCATAGCTACAATTTTACATTGCTAAGTTTTAGCAATTAAGTTTAGGATTAGCCCAAAATTGAAACCAATTTGCAATGAGACACTTTCTCTACAACAAACTTAATATCCATTACCCATCTTAGGAATTGTTGACCAACACGTTCCTGCTTTATTTTGAAAGTGAAATGACATGACAATCAATTTCATTTAATGGCATAACAATTACTTGTTCAATTTTATCTTTTAGCTAGTTGTTATAATGGCTCATTATATTCTGTCTTTTCATCAAATTTCCACTATTGTAGCTTGGTGATAGTAGTCAAGCATCATAAAACCGAAGATTATGAGTTTAAATCCGGGTCCCATGTCTCTTTGATCATAGTGGTACGCATTTTATATTATCTCATGTTGAGCGTGTAATAGGTCGATGTGAAATCAAATGGGTCGGCTATAATTTATCGTTATGTAACTTATTTTATGAATGTAATATATGTTGTAGTTCCAACACAGTAATTTAAATAATGTTTTATGCACTGTTTTGTCTAGGTAGCTCAAAATTTTGACCATGTCCCAAAGATATTTTGTCCTCTACGTAACGATCATAAATACAGTTGACTTGCAAGTTTTTTATATATAAAGTCCAATCTCAATTATTCCATCCACCTGATAAAAACAAAAAATGGACATCCTCAACACCGAAGATCATGAAACCGGAAAGTACAATCGAGCTGATGAACTTAAGGCATTCGACGACACGAAACTGGGTGTGAAAGGACTAGTTGATGCAAGAGTTACCAAAATCCCAAAAATATTTGTCAGGCCACATGATGAACTTGTTGAAGAGTTGAACTATAGCAAGATCAACTTACAAATTCCTGTTATAGATTTAAGTGGAAATGATCGACGAATGGAAGTAGTTGAACAGATTCGTGAGGCTTCAGAAGCTTGGGGATTTTTCCAAGTGATTAATCATGATATTCCCACGAGTTTGCTGGAAGAAACTATTGATTGCATTCGTATGTTCCATGAACAAGAGAGTGAAGTTAAGATGAAACTTTATTCACGAGATCGAATGAATAAAGTGAGATTTGATAGTAATATTGATCTGTATCAATCTAGAGCTGCTAACTGGAGAGATACGTTGACCATTTCGATGGCTGTTGGTGATCTTGATCCTAATGAAGTTCCTGTTGTTTGCAGGTAAATTCTTTCTTACCAATCTTTGTTGACATTATTACTATAACTTTTACTGTTATTATATTTCTTATAATCTCAATTAAAGCTGGCAATTATCATGATTTTTTGATATTTTATATGAGTTTATGTGGTGTAGTATAAGCCAAAAAGTAACTTATAAAAGTTTTTGCATTAGAGCCTTAGAGGGCAACCTACAATATATAAAAATGGTAACATTGCTTGTAATTTAATTACTCTATGAACATTTTGTGAAGTTGGTATTGACCTCACTTTTGCTCGCAAAAGTGAAGCAAATGTCGCAAGACATTGACTTATAATAGCAAATGGGTAAACAAAAAGGGATCCCTATGACCCTGTTCAGGCTATCTAGGAAAAGTCGAGCATTTGACTCTAATGTATGCAATTTAACTAGTGTTCCCATGGCACTTTGTGGAATCTTCCCTGACCATCCCAAGATGTTTATCTTGTGAGTTCACCTTAGCACTAAGCCACCTTTGGAATGGTTGTAAAGTTTTTTTTTTTAATTGAAACAAAAAGAAACCATATCACTTTAAGTCATTATATAGAAATGGAAGACAAGAAGCTACTCCTGTATTTAATTAAGCTCTTGATACGATTATATCAACAATTACTCACCCTTTAAATGCATTTATTTTAGAGAAACAATGCTTGAATACATAGAGCAAATCACTAAGCTAGGTGGTACTCTGCTGGATCTACTATCAGAAGCCCTAAACCTCGAGCCGAACTACCTTAAAGACATGGGGTGTGCTCAAGGCCGCACTTTTGTGTGCCAATACTATCCACCATGCCCTGAACCAGAACTAACCCTTGGCGCTAGCAAGCACACGGATCCTGCATTCCTCACACTTCTCCTTCAAGATCAAATCGGAGGTCTCCAAGTCCACCATCATGACCAATGGGCAGATGTTCCGCCTATTGCTGGAGGATTGGTGGTCAATATCGGCGATTTGTTACAGGTTCTCTAATCTTTTATTTATATGACAATTTATAGATTAAAGTAGCTGAGTTTTGGTTGATAGTACAAGTGTATAAGTAACTTATGTGGTTATATATGTATCTTTCCTTAACACTAGAATAAAAATCATCGATTCAGCATAACGACTCAGATCACTTTTTGGAGTGTAGATTGTATCGAATGACAAGTTTAAAAGTGCGGATCATAGAGTGTTGGCTAATCATCATGGACCAAGGATTTCGTTAGCAAGCTTCTTCACTGGTGTTGCTGTTCCTCCAAAGGTATATGGGCCCATAAACGATGGAAGTCCACCTGTTTACAAAGACTTCTTGGTAGGTGATTATATGAACAAATTCTTTACAAGACCCATTGACAAGTCTGGTCTTGACTACTACAAGTTATAAACGATCCTCACTACTCCGCCCTTGTGTTATGATGTGTGTAACATAAATGTTTGTTACGAAAGCTTGCAAATGGCAAATAATTACGGGATGAGACGAACAACAATGAGTTCTTTGTAAAGAATTTGTAGACAAATAATGTGTAATTATATAATTTCTGTTGTTACAACGATATCTAGGAACTACTACATACTTTATAATGGTTCATTATATTCTGTTATAATGGTGTGTAATTAATTTACATTATCTCATGTTTACTGTGAAAAAAATCAATAATGGGTCGGAAATATTTTTATCATCATAATTTATTTTATGAATATATAAAGTATGTAGTAGTTCCTAAGACTATCTCCAATATGAGGAACATCCTTAGGCGTCTTTCACCTATATTCTTAGGCCTAAGCCAGAATGGGTAAACAAAGAGGGATCCTTTGGTCAGGCCACCCGGGGAGAGTGGTGCAGTTGATTCTAATGTATGCAGCCTAACTATTTCCATGGCAGTTTCTCGACTCTTCCCTCGCTGTCCCAAGATGTTAATCCCACTAGGCCGCCTTGGAAATGGCTGACAAGTCGTGACAACGTTTTTAAGCAATGAACACGAGTCTTTTAATAACTTTATTTGAGGTCTTGATGAGTTATACTCCGTATTAACTAATATAATTATCACCTTTTTACTGCATTTGTTATAGAGAAACGATGCTTGAATACATAAAGCAAGTTACAATGCTTGGTGGTACTCTGCTTGAGCTACTATCAGAAGCCCTTAACCTCAAGCCAAACTATCTCCAAGACATAGGGTGTGCTCAAGCCCGCATTTTTGGGTGCCAATACTATCCACCATGCCCTGAACCAGAACTAACCCTTGGAGGTAGCAAGCACACGGATGCTTCATTCTTCACAATTCTCCTTCAGGATCAAATTGGAGGTCTCCAAGTCCACCATCATGACCAATGAGTAGATGTTCCGCCTATTTCTGGAGGATTGATTGTCAATATAGGCGATTTGTTACAGGTTTCATGCAACTTCTCTAATCTTTACTTTGAATGAAAATTTATAGATTAAAGTAGATAAGTTTTGGTTGATGGTATAACTGTATAACTATATGTTTGAGCATTGAATGTTGGGCTCAATCACAAAAGGGGATTAACCACGAAAATCATCAAAATCTCCTCAATATTAGAGTGCAAACCTACTAAGTTCTTCATGAACCTAAGGTGAATGATGATTTTCCCAAAGAGATGTTTCGATCTTTGGAGGATATGATTGATATATATATTTTTGAATATGAATATTTCTGAATATGAATTGCTCTAATGATGAATGTGGAATGAATTGATTGTCCATGGAATGAATCTGACATCCAGGACTATTTATAGGCATCATATTAGGGTTTTCTCGTATTTTGGGCGGTGCAGATATGGGCCCTGGCCCAGTACTAGATACGACAATACGGGGTATAAGAAAGGTTCACTCCTTGCTTTCCAATTTTTAGTGAAGGTTAGCCTCCCTAAGGAAAGCCTTGCTAGGAGAACCTTGCTGGGGAGAGCCTTCCTGAGCAGAGCCTTTCTTAATGAGAGACTTAGACTTTCCTGGGTCCCACTCCAAGTTAGGAAGCCTTACCTTCCTTACTTGTCTTTCCAAGGTTTTTCCACCTTAAACCTTTCCAAAGTTTTTCATAAATATATATATTTATAATTTATTTGTATATATTTATTTATTTTTATTGTATTCTAAATATAAAAATTTGGTTAGCTTAGTTCGAGTGTGGGTGTAAACTGGACCACACCTCATTAGTATAAGCAACTTATGTGGTTATATATGTATTTTTCCTTAAGGGTCAATAGAAACAACCCGTTTTAACTATCAGTATAACGACTCTTTTTTGGAGTGTAGATTGTATCGAATGACAAGTTTAAAAGTGTTAATCATAGAGTGTTGGCTAATCATAATGGACCAAGGATTTCTTTAGCAAGCTTATTCACTGGTGTTATTGTTCCTCCAAAGCTGTATGGGCCCATCAACGATGGAAGTCCACCTGTTTACAAAGACTTCTTGGTAGGTGATTATCTGAACAGATTGTTCACGAAACCCGCTGACAAGTCTGGTCTTGACTACTACAAGCTGTAAACTATCCTCGATCACTACTCCATCGTTGTGTTATGAAGTGTGTATTACAAATGTTTGTTTACGAAAGCTTGATTAGACGAACAGTAATGAGTTCTTCGTATTTTGTATCGTTTTAAGGTGTAATTATATGGTGTATCTTGTAACAACTATATTGCAGCTAGTTGTTACAATGGTTCATTATATTCTGTTACAATAATGGTATAGTATAATTTACATTATCTCATGTTGATTATTGACTATGTAGAAATCAATAATGGGTTGGAAATATCATTATCAGCATAATCTATTCTATGAATGTAAAATATGTAGTACGAGTAGTTCCTAATTTCCAACACAGTAAATTAAATAATGTTTTGTCTTGGTGGCTCAAAATTTTTGACCATGTCCCAAAGATTTTTTGTCCTCTACAGTTGACTTGCAAGTCTCTATATGTAGAGATCTATCTCATATCCACCCACCTGATAGAAAAAATGGACATCCTCAACAATGTAGATCACGAAGCCGAAAGGTACAATCGAGCTGATGAACTTAAGGCATTCGACGACACAAAACTGGGCGTCAAAGGACTGGTTGATGCAGGAGTTACCAAAATCCCCAAAATATTTGTTAGGCCACATGATGAACTTGCTGAGGAGTTGAACTATGGTAAGGTCAACTTACAAGTTCCTGTTATAGATTTAAGTGGAAATGATCATCGAATGGAGATAGTTGCACAAATTCGGGAGGCTTCAGAAACTTGGGGATTTTTCCAAGTGATTAATCATGATATTCCCACGAGTTTGCTGGAAGAAACTATTGATTGCATTCGTATGTTCCATGAACAAGAGAGTGAAGTTAAGATGAAACTTTATTCACGAGAGCGTATGAATAAAGTGAGATTTGATAGTAATATTGATCTGTATCAATCTAGAGCTGCTAACTGGAGAGATACGTTGACCATTTCGATGGTTGTTGGTGATCTTGACCCTAATGAAGTTCCTGCTGTTTGCAGGTAAACTCTTTCTTAACAATCTATGTTGACATTATTACTGGAGTATAACTTTTACTGTTATAATATTTCTTATGATTTCAAAGTTGGTAATTATCATGATCCTTCAATATTCTATATAAGGTTATATGTAAGTAAGTATCATGATCCTTCAATATTTTATATAATTTCATGTTTTATGGGTCCCAATACCGTCTTCAACAGTGTATGGGGGAAGTTGAGATTTAGAGAAACTGTTTCTTGTATCTATCAAAAGTGGAAAGGACCTCAAGACTGCCGGCCATGAGGACTGAACCCTTAACCTCTGTCTCTAGAGGCAAAAGCTCCAACCACTTGATCGAACCCTACTGATTATGAGGATATATAGTGTATTAGAAGTCAAAATCTACCTGGGGCATGTAATTGCTGAAACGTAACTTATAAAAGAAATTTGCATTAGAGGGCATCTACAACATAGTATTACAAATGGCAGCATTAATTATAGTTTAATCACTTTATGAACATCTTGAGAAGTTAATCGAATTTTAATATTGAGCAAAAGTGAAGTACATATCCCTAAGACATTGACTTATACTAGTAGTAAAATGGGTAAACAAAGAGGGATCCCTGTTCATCTGCGGAGAGTCCAGCATTTGATTCTAACGTAAGCAGCCTAACCGGTATTCCCATAGTTTCTCGACTCTTCCCTGACCATCCCAAGATGTTTACCCTAGGAAGATAAGCCCACATCATCACTAGGTCACCTTGGAAATGGTTGTAAGTTTATGACAAAGATTTTAAACAATGGACACTAGTCTTTTATTAATTAACTTTATTTATGGTCTTGATAACATTATATTAAGTATTTATCACCCTTCTAATTCATTTATTTTAGAGAAACTATGCTTGAATACATAAAGGAAGTTACTAAGCTTGGTGGTTCTCTGCTTGAGCTACTATCAGAAGCCCTTAACGTCGAGCCAAACTATCTGCAAGACATGGGGTGTGCTCATGGTCGCATTTTTGCATGCCAATACTATCCACCATGCCCTGAACCAGAACTAACCCTTGGAGCTAGCAAGCACACAGATGCTGCATTCCTCACACTTCTCCTTCAAGATCAAATTGGGGGTCTCCAAGTCCGCCATCGTGACCAATGGGCAGATGTTCCGCCTATTGCTGGGGCGTTGGTGGTCAATATCGGCGATTTGTTACAGGTTTCCTTCAACTTCTCTAATCTTTACTTCATATGAAAATTTATGGATTCAAGTAGATAAGTATTGGTTGATAGTATAACTCACAACTGTATAATCGACATATGTGATTATCTGTGTGTGTGTGTGTGTGTGTGTTTCCTTAATATTCAATACAAATCATCTGTTTAAACAATCAGCATAACGGCTTTCTTTCTGGAGTGTAGATTGTATCGAATGACAAGTTTAAAAGTGTTAATCATAGAGTGTTGGCTAATCATAATGGACCAAGGATGTCTTTAGCAAGTTTCTTTAAGGGTGTTGCTGTGCCTCCAAAGGTGTATGGTCCCATCAACGATGGAAGTCCACCTGTATACAAGGACTTCTTGGTAAGTGATTATATGAAACACTTCTTTACAAGATCCATTGACAAGTCTGGTCTTGACTACTACAAGTTATAAACGATCCTCGCTACTCCATAGTTGTGTTATGATGTGTGTATTTTAAATGTTTGTTTACGAAAGCTTACAAACGACAAATAAATATGGGATGAGATGAACAATAATAAGTCCTTCGTATTTTTGTATCATTTTAATGTGTAATTATATGGTGGATCTTGCAACAACTATGAATTCTTATTTTTTAGGAAATACCAAGTATTAATACACATACATATTAACAAGTTGTCTATTCGGGGGCAAAACCCACATCCTATTGGATCACGGTTATCGCGTATAGTTTATATTTTATAATAGTATCAGAGTTGACTTTAACTATTCAAACCAGTTATCCGGTCAACATATGACCAAAATGTGATAGAAATGCGCAGTTTTCTACGGAATCAGACAGAACAAACAGAGTACAAGAACTAAAACATTATGAACGAAAAAGTATATTTGTATGTTATTGGCATCCACCCTACTTTTAATCAACTAAGAAAAAACCAACTTGTCAAACCCGAACCTGATCTTGTATTTGGAAGAGAAACCCATCCCAACATGGATATGTAGACCCTAACCAAGTTCAAAGGATAACAAAATCAAGAGAGTCTAATGCATTACACGCAAGTTGCAATTTTATTGATTACTTAAACTTTGGAAAATGCTTACATGTGATTTCTGGATTAGAATATATTAAGGTAGTTGTTGGCCTAATGGGATTTCAATATTAAGTAACTTGGCCTGCTAAGTTTTCAAATTAAGCAGCCAAAGAAGCAGCCAAAGATGAATATGATGGCTGGATTAGAATATGTTATGGTAGCTGTTGGCCTAATGTGTATTTATACACATACTGGTATCAAGCAAAAAACCTATAACTATTTGTCAAAGAACAAATGGACGACGATCGAACTAAACAACTAAAAGCTTTTGATGACACAAAATCCGGTGTCAAAGGACTAATCGATGCTGCAGCTGGTGGGGTGGTTCATATTCCCAAAATATTTATCCGACCACCCGATGAACTTGCTGAAGATCTAGAACTTACTAGGACAAGTTTGCAAGTTCCTGCCATTGATCTTAATGGGCATGGTGATAAGGGGACTACAATAAGAGAAAAGATTGTTGAAGAAGTGAAAAATGCTTCAGAAAAATGGGGTTTCTTTCAGGTTGTTAATCATGGAATACCGATGAAAGTGCTTGAAGACATGCTAGAAGCTGTGCATAAATTTAATGAGCAAGACTTAGAAACAAAAAAAAAGTATTATACAAGGGATCCTGAGAGGAAGGTTAAGTTTAATACTAATTTTGATTTTTACATGTCAAGAGCAGCTAATTGGAGAGATACGTTGATTGTTGATATGTTGAAATCAGATCATATTGATCCTCAAGATATTCCCTCAGTTTGCAGGTACTTATAAGGGAAGTGATATGATTAAGTCATACACAACATCTTTTGATAGTACCATTTACCTCTTTCGAGTACCTAGTTAACGTTGACTTGCTCTTATTTGATACCTATAGCATGCCTCACCCGTAAGTAAATGCAACAGAATAACTAGTAGTGTGTGTAGTGAGTATGAGTTGCTATCGAATTAATGTGTAATATTGTGATTTGCAGAGATGCTACTGCTGACTACTTAAGCCATCTCACGAAACTAGTTGACACCCTTTTTGAGTTACTATCAGAAGCTCTTGGGCTCAAACCCGGTCACCTAAAACAGTTGGAATGCGAGAAGGGTAAAACCCTTACCTTGCACTACTATCCTGCATGCCCCGAACCTGACCTGACCTTAGGGGTCAGCAAGCACACTGATGCTACTTTTATCACTATACTTCTACAAGATGAGGTTGGGGGACTCGAAGTTCTACATGGAAACCAATGGGCCCGTGTGGAACCCATTCCTGGCGCTCTTGTTGTCAATATTGGAGATCTTCTTCAGGTATTTCTTTTATTAAATAAAGTGACATAGAATGTACATATGAAAATGCATACATGCTTTACATAAGAAACCTTTTAATTATTTCATGACTTCCAAACTTACAGAAATGTACATATATTAGACCATGTTGTATAGAAAATAAAATCTTTTTTAACCAACTCATATCAAGGAAGTATATAAGCCTATCTAATGTAATTTCACTATGAACCCATAGGTTAATAGGAGAAATAGCCCCCAAGCCTATACATACACTTAGAGTTTTTACATGTTCCGATATGCGTTTTATCCAACACAAATAAGTAGATATAGACAAAAATATCTTGAATATAAGATGAAATCAAGTTGAAGCCCATTTGGGGACAAGCTGCACTGCTGCAGGCAGGGGCGAAACCACATTGAATTGTGGGGTAGCCTGGGTTACGGTTCGGCTAAATTCATGTAGTTTAAATTTTTCGAAAAATGATGCATTTTTTATTGGTGTTACGGGTCAAATAAATATAGGATACCAGTCAATGTAACAAGCTATAAACTTTAGAAACATTTTTCTATCAATAAAACTTATAAAAATGTATGTGTACAACTAAATGATAAATAAAAACCACTAAAAGTGCCAAAAAATCTTAAAATCCATTAAAAAAATAGCCAAAAGTCACTAAAAAATGTTTAAAATCATAACAATTTAGTCGTTATCGTTACTTTATGCTGATACTAAGGCTAATGAAAACATAATTGTGTTACGGGTCACTTTCGTTTTTGGGTCCGCCTCTGGTTGCATGACATTTTCCCATAGCTCCTGTCCATTAAGATATTTTCTGAGGGCTAGTCGCATTCCCATTATTTCCTTTGAGAATAGAATATGGATACTAGAAATTTGCACATTATTTACCATGAAGTTAGCTCCTTGCATATATGAATTTAAACCTTAAGTTGTGATATGATGTTGATAGTGATGTTTAATTATGATGTTTTGTTAATTACATCCAGATTGTATCAAATGACAAGTTCAAAAGTGTGATCCATAGAGCATTTGGCAATGTAACTCAAACAAGAGCATCCGTTGCATGTTTTTTCCATGGTGTGGTCACACCCCCGAAACTATATGGGCCTATTGAGGAAGTCGTTACTAAAGAAAGTCCTCGGATTTTTAAAGAGTTCACTGTAGGGGATTACATGTCGAAGTTTTACTCGAGGGGACTTGATGAAAAGTCCGGCTTAAACTATGTTCGGATATAATGTTAATGTTAATGGTGTTTCTCAAACGAAAAAATAATACATATCTCTTAAACTATGCATTTTCAATGTTTATTTACGAAAGCTTACAAACGTCAAATAATTATGGGATGAGACGAACAATAATGAGTTCTTCGTATTTTGTATCGTTTTAATGTGTAATTATATGGTGTATTTTGTAACAACTATGAAATCTATTTTTAGGAACATTGAGTATTGACACACATATACATATTTACTAGTTGTCCATGCGGGACCCAAACCCACATCCTCTTGGATCACGGGTCATCTCTTATGGTTTCACGGGTCATCTCTTATGGTTTATAATAGTGTAAGAGTTGACTTTAACTGTTCAACCAGCTATGCGGTCAACATATGACCAAAATGTGATAAAAAATGCACAGTTTTCTAATGAATCAGATGGAACAAACAGAGTAAGATAGCTAAAACATTATAACCTAAAACGTATATTTATATGTTATTGGCATCGACCCTACTTCTAATCAACAAAGGAAAAACCAACGTGTTAAAGCCGAACCTGTCCCTGCATTTGGAAGAGTAACCCATCCCAAAGTTGGATATGTTGACCCTAACCAAGCTCAAAGGAAACCAAATTAGTCAAATGCATTACACACGCAAGTTGGCATTTTATTTATTGCTTAAACTTTGGAAAATACTTACATGTGATGTCTGGATTCGAATATATAAAGGTAGTTGTTGGCCTCATGGGATTTCAATATTAAGTAATTATGTCTGCTAAGTTATCTAATTAAGCAGCAAAAATTGATATAAGATATCTCTAGAATCTGACTTACTCTGCAAACTTGATGCGTATACATGCATATATTGGTGGCTATCAAGCAACAACCTATAATTATTTGTTTGAGTAAAACAACCTATGATCATTTGTCAAAGAACAAATGGACGACGATCGATATAAACAGCTAAAAGCTTTTGATGACACAAAATCTGGTGTCAAAGGACTAATCGACGCTGCAGCTGGTGGTGTGGTTCATATTCCCAAAATATTTATCCGACCACCCGAAGAACTTGCTGAAGATCTAGAACTTACTAGGACTAGTTTACGAGTTCCTGCCATTGATCTTAAAGGGCTTGGTAATAAGGAGACTTCAAGAAGAGAAAAGATTGTTGAAGAAGTGAAAAATGCATCGGAAAAATGGGGGTTCTTTCAGGTTGTTAATCATGGGATACCGATGAAAGTACTTGAAGACATGCTGGAAGCTGTGCATAAGTTTAATGAGCAGGACTTAGAAGCAAAAAAAGAGTATTATTCAAGGGATCCTGAGAGGATGGTTAAGTTTAATACTAATTATGATTTTTACATGTCGAGAGCAGCTAACTGGAGGGACACGTTGATTGTTGATATGTTAAATTCATATCATGTTGATCCTCAAGATCTCCCCTCGGTTTGCAGGTACTTATTCAAAAACTAGTCATATGATTAAGTCATACACAACTTTTGTGCAGTATATTTGTTCTTTGTGTGTGCATACCGCGTCCAAATATATAACATTGCCTGTGGACTTCCAAATCATTTTTAAGAAAAAAAAAAAAAAAGCTTAGAGCTTTTATATTCCAATTACCTTTTTCTAGTACCAATTTTAACATTGACTTGCTTCTATTTGATACCTATAGCATGCCTAACCCATAAATGCAACCGAATAACTAGTAGTGTGTGTAGTGAGCATGAGTTTCTATCAAATTAATGTGAAATGCTGTGATTTGCAGAGATGCTACTGCTGACTACTTAAGCCATCTCATGAAACTAGTAGACACCCTTTTTGAGTTACTATCAGAAGCTCTTGGGCTCAAACCCGGTCACCTAAAAGAGTTAGAATGTGAGAAGGGTAAATCCATGGCTTTACACTTCTATCCAGCATGCCCCGAACCTGACCTGACCTTAGGGGTCAGCAAGCACACTGATGCTTCTTTTATCACTATACTTCTACAAGATGAGGTTGGGGGACTCGAAGTTCTACATGGAAACCAATGGGCTCATGTGGAACCCATTCCTGGTGCTCTTGTTGTCAATATTGGAGATCTTCTTCATGTATATCTCTTTTTTTTTTTGAGCAGCAACTTTTATTTAAAACATTCTAGCAAGATGCTAGCATCACAATTACAACATATTAAGCAAAGGATTATGTAACCATCCTATCCAACTACAATTCAACTTACTTCTAGTATTACACCAATTATACGACAAAGCCAAAATTTCATCGAACATAACTGCCTTTAGAGGAGGCTGGCCACCAAAGATAACTTGATGACGAACTCTCCAAATGTACCACCATAGCACGTAGAAAATACCTTCCAATACTTCTTTTAGCTTACCCCGAATTTTGAGGCTCATATACCATGAAATCCACTCCTCATATGACCCAAACTCTATCACATCAATGTTCCACCATATCAAAATCTTGCGAGCTAAGCTTTTTACCAGTGAACAATCAAACATGAAATGGGTAGCTGATTCCACATGTGAACCGCATAAAGGGCATAGAATGGACTCAATTTCCATCCCTCTAAGAGAAAGATTTAATCTTGTAGGTAGTTTATCTAACCTTACCTTCAAGTATATCTCTTATTAAGTAAAGTGGCATAGAATGCACATATGAAAATGAATACATGCTTTACATAAGAAACCTTTTATTTCAGGACTTCCAATCTCACAGTAATGTACATATATTAGACCATGTTGTGTCGAAAATGAAATCTCTTTTTAACAACTCATATCAAGGAAGTATATAAGCCTGTGAGTCCCTATCCAATGTAATTTCACTGTAAAACCATGTGCCTAGAGTTTTACATGTTCCGATATGAGAACTGCGTCTTACCCAACATAAATAAGTACATATAGACAAAAATCTCTTGAATATAACATGAAATCAAGTTGAAGCCCATTTGGGGACAAGCTGCAGGACATTTTCCCATAGCTCCTGCCCGTAGAGATATTTTCTGAAGGCTAGTCGCATTCCATTAGTTTTCATCTGAGGAAAAAAGAAAAATACTACTATTATAAATTTTCAAAATTTTTTAATATGAAGTTCGCTCTATTGCATATACAAATTTAAAACTTCAGTTTTGATATGACATCATAGCGAACTGATGCTTAATTATGATTTTGTGTTAATTACACCCAGATTGTATCAAATGACAAGTTCACAAGTGTGATCCATAGAGCATTTGGCAATGTAACTCAAACAAGAGCATCTGTTGCGTGTTTTTTCCATGGTGTGGCTACACCCCCGAAAATATATGGGCCTATTGAGGAAGTCGTCACAAAAGAAAGTCCTCGGATTTTTAAAGAGTTCACCGTATAGTAGGGGATTACATGGTAAATTTTCAATCGCGGGGACTTGATGAGAAGTCCAGCTTAAACTATGTTAGGATATAATGCTAATCTTAATCTTGTATTGCAAACAGAAGAATAATACATATCTTTTCATGCTTTTTTGTATCAAATTATTTGGATTTTATCATTGTAAATTTGAAGATTTGATCGTTTTATATGAATGCAACTTTGTGATAGTAACGGTAGAAAAGTGCAGGAAGTCAAGAACTCAAAAAGTCAAAAACAGTGCTGGCCCACTGGGTTGTCTCATCAAGCCCAGTCCTAATGGTCTGGAATGGATGGAATAAAAATTTGAATATGATAGGAATAAAATTTGACGGAATGTTTTTATTTTTTTGAAGATTTAAGTGATGGAAGAAATGAGATTCTCCCCCAGCCTCATAGAATAGAGATTCTATCAAATGAGATAATGTTTTACATTACAATGGAATGATATTCCTTCATCATTGAACAACCAAACACACTCAATAGATACCATTAGAATCTGCGAACCAAACACGACATATATTTCAAGGAATCAGCAAAAAGTTACAAAACACATTTTATTACATATCTTTGAAGACAACAATTAAACTTTCATACGTAATTAAGTCAGGGATATATGCAAACATATATATACATCTTATAAAAAGTTGTGTGTATATTTGAGATGAATACGAAGTGCAGAAGAAGTTAACAATAAACCCATTATATTGGGCATGAGGCGCACGTGAAGATTGTCCATGACCGACGGCTAATTATTGCGATGCATATGAGATGTCTTTCTAGTTTCTATACGAGTAATAAAAGATTCTAAATGATTTGATTATATTATTACGGAGTATTTTTTTTTTACTATGTTTTGAAGTAAAAGGGTCAATGCATGGTAAAAATCAACTCAGTAAAATTTGTTGTTTTTTTAAAAACGGCAATATATATTAAAATAAAGTGACGTCTAACAAATTACTATATGTCAAACTAAGTTATAAGTACAATTACAATATCTAAGAAACTTGACATAAAAACAAAAATTTTAGTTAGTTTGGGGCTTGAACCGTGAGAAATAAAAAAAAGGCTAAAAAAAAAAAACTCTTACTAAGATTAAATTTACAATGACATGACATTAAAACCTCATGTTTATATTTTTCTTTCACAATTTATCTAGTTGATTTATATAGTTCACACACAGATGTGCTAATAGTTGTCGATTCATAATTTTTGACTTTTTGTAACTCATGACTCGAAACGTGACTCGATTTGTAAGAGTCAGGATATTTATAAGTACTACATGATATAGTGTAATTATATATATGTGACGTCTTTAGAGCAAAACATAAGTTCGTTACCTTCATAAATTTACTAGAATATTACATATTAGACATAAACTTACAATTTATCTTTAAATTCTCAAATAAAATGATCAAAATTACATAAATAAAACACAAAAATAATGTACAAATTAAGTATAATATATAATCATAGTGTCATATTACAATAGTCATAAGTTTGCGACTCGTGACTCGCTCCAAGTTTACGCAACGACTCGTAAGAGTCTGGATAAAAACGAGTCACCTAACGAGTCGACTCGTTTTTGGGATAAATCGACTCGACTCATAAAAGTCGATTCATGACTCGTAAGAGTTTAACAACTATGGTTGTGCTAGTTTTAAATTTAGGTCATTAAGTCAACCCGGTTTAAACGGTTCAAAAACAATAAACGAACTACGATAGACCGAGGCCAATCACCAATTCAATCTATTCTCTCAGTTGGGTCCACCCGATTTTGATTTCTCGAATCACCTTGGTTAAACTAGGAAGTAAATCAATTCCATTTTGGCTCGTGTGAAGTGTGAACCAAGACTCCCAAATGGGCCCCTAGTAGAAGCTCCACAAACCCCACATATTTCAGAGTTGTACTGCAAGAAACGTGCATCTCAACCCACCCCCAACTACTCTTTAATTACCCAATCTACCCTCACAAACAAAAACTCACATTTCATTTCATTTTTACCACTCCTTTACAAGATCACCACCATACTCCATCTGCCTGCCCTTCACTTTTGAGCTGTTTTTTCTTCCAACTCAACACATTCTTTTAATTATTTTTCTGCATCATTATTACGTTTAATATTTTTATAATTTATTATTACCTGCAATTCATTAATCATTAATACCTTTTTCCCTTTCTGGGTTTCTCCATAGATCATTAAACTGCTTTTCATTCATTCTTGAATTCAGTTGTTGTCATATTTACTTACATACATTAATCATCATCATTATTACTCCCAACACTAAAAAAGTCAAATTGTCTTTTTCTTTCTTTCTTTCTTTCTTAAAACCATTGTCACTTTCAGTTTCCAATACTTTCAGGTATTGGGGACCAAATAAATTTTATAAAGTTTGCTTTTTTATATATCAATAACAAATCTTGGATCTGGGTTTTTGTTAATTTGATGTAAATATTCGAACTTTGTTAATAAAAAAAAAAAATGGTTATTTTATTACCTGGGTATTTATGGGTTTTTGTTAAAACGATATAAAAATTAAAACTTTATGAAAAATGGCTATTTTAGTACCTTGGTCTTTGTTAAAATTTTGTAATAATTGAAACTTGTATAAAAACAATGGCTATTTTAGACCTGGTTTTTTGTTAAAATGATGTAAAATTAAAAGTGTATAAATTTTTATTTTTTTGAAGCTTTTATAAAAAAGAAAAAATGGCTACTTTAGTACCTGGGGTGTTGTTAAAGTTGCTTCAACATATGAACACAGATGTAAAAGTTGGTGGTGAACACAGATCATCTTTATTACAAGTTGTAAGTATAGTTCCTGCTTTAGCTCCTGGTGGTGAGCTTTTTCAAAATCAAGGGTTTTATCTCAAGGTATCTGATTCATCTCATGCTACTTATGTATCTTTACCTGATGAAAATATTGATCTTATATTAAGTGATAAGATACAATTAGGTCAATATATACATGTTGAAAGACTCGAATCAGCTACCCCTGTTCCGATTTTACACGGGGTTAGACCGGTTCCTGGTCGACATCCTTGTGTTGGTACCCCTGAAGATATAGTTGCCACACATTCTTTAGGGTTTCTAAATAACAATGGTAGCAGTAGTAGTTCTGCCAGTTCTAAGTTGGTTGGGAACGTTAAATTGCCGAAAAAGGATACTAGTTCTAGTTCTAGCTCCACAAGTTTAAGGTCAAATGGGGTAGTGGAGGGTAAGAAAACTGTATCGACTTTGGCAAGATCTAATTCACAGTTGCCGAAATTGGTATTGTATACGAAGGATTCTAAGCAGTCTTTAGGGAAAGTCAAACCGTCTGGTTCTAGGTCAATTCCTTCATCTCCTACCAGTTGTTACTCTTTGCCTACTTCTTTTGAGAAGTTTTCTAGTGGGGTTAAGCAACAGGCAAAGATCAAAGGATTTGATAAAGAACTTGGGAAACTGAATTTAGGGGAAAAGGGGAGTGCAGTTCGTGGGGCAAGTCCAAGTGGGAAAAAATTTGGGATCGGAAACTCAATAAAAAATTTTGTTCAGGGCATTGAGATAGGGCCCAAGGCTTTGAGAAAGAGCTGGGAAGGTAATATGGAAATCAAGACCCCAAGATTAAAAGTCACCAAGAATGATGCCAAGCCTGATCCTCGGAGTACTTCGGTGAGTTATTCATTTAGTTAGATTCATTTCTGTTTGAATACAGCTAATGTTGGATGCGTTGAATTTTTTTTCCTCCTTTAAACCATGTTTATTTTCATATTGCCATTGTCCAAAATTGAAAAATGTGATGATTAAAGTTGTTTAATATCCTACTATCTTAGAAAGGATCCATATTTTGCTATCTTAGGAAAGATTCGTTTGATTTTCAACTTGTTATGACTGAAATCTTAAACCAAGATCTCCGGTTTGTTTCCATATCGCCATATCATACTGACTAGTGACTACCACCATGGCTCTAATCACATTTGAATGAGTTTTGCTAAAGTTTTATGTTTTTTTAAAGTGGACAATGAATTTGTGGCCTCAATCTTGCAGTTGTGTTTTAATGAGAATCATTTCAAAAAGTATTGTGATTCTGTCTTATCATGTTGAATTAGTAATATAGTATTAATATTCTTTCAAATAGCTTGTACTAGTAGGATGCATTCTTAGCTGGCAACACTTCAAATTACAACGCAAAAGAAGGCTTTTAGTTTAGACATGATTAGTATGAAAGGTTTGAGTAATCAATTTGTTTTCAGCGTGTTACAATGTTACATGCTTCTTGGCTGAAAATACCCGAAGTTATCAACTTTAGTAAGAAGTAAAGTAGGGTTAGTAGCGATTCTCACAATCCTTAACCAAATTAGAAATGAAGGTGAAAAGTATGTTTGCAATTTATTGAAACTTTTTCCCATTATTAATAACTCTGGTATTTTGTGCTTTTTGATTATATCTTGTACCCAGTGTATGTCATCCTTAATTGGCAATCTATAATAGGAAAGGGGTAGAGATCCCATCAAGTTACTTTTAACTTGAGAGGTCAAGTTGAGAGTATCTTGGCTTTTAGATGAAATTCAAGGGACAAGATTAAAAGATGATTTTTAATCTTGGCCCTTGATTTTCATTCAAGGGCCAAGATTTCCCCAACTTGACTCAAGTTGGGGAAAAAGCTTGAGGGAATTCTCACCCATAGGAAAGGGGATTTGAGATGTTAGTGTACTTTTAACATTCCAACTAGATGCGTTTCATTGTTTTTTTTACTCTTGCCTGTTAGGAAATTCCTTGAATGCCTGTTTATTAGAATACCATTCTATAAAGAACTAAAGACAATATAGAAAACTGTTGCGGAGCAAATTGATAAATGAGATTATGTAAAATATGGTAGCGAACAAATATGCAACTTAGAGGTTAGAACTTTCCAATAAAAGGAAAGGTTGGTATTTCCATGAGACCACCCTAAAATGAAACCTTTTCTAAATATACTTTTTAGTAAATGAGAAGTATTTACTGTTGTTTAGGCCCCTGATACCAATAATATATCATCGCAGGTTCCTAGAAAATCTACAAGTGAAAAGATGCCGTCTACCAAAGAAGAATCATCTGTAAAGCCATCTAAAGAGGTACGGACACCTGCAAAAAAAGGAGAAATGGCTGATAATGGCCATTCCGATAAACCAAAACCGTCTCCAGGCAGGAAGTCATCAGCAGAGGCATCTGCAAATGGTCTACCAGGAAACTTGGTCAAAGTTTCTCTTGGTAACAGACGATTGACAGATGGAGGTGCTTCTTGGTCATCACTCCCATCTTCTCTTGCAAAGCTTGGAAAGGTACCTTTTCTTCTCTTACATCAATTTTTTCTCTCAAAAGTATTAAGTTTGCAAGTGTTGGTTTCTTTCTTAAATTAATTTGCACTTTGGGAACTTGCATGATTTCGTAGGAAGTCCTCAAGTATAGGGATTCTGCCCAAATTGCTGCCGTAGAGGCGATACAAGAGGCATCAGCTGCAGAAACCTTACTTCAATGTATAAGGTACCACCTTATACCTTCAAAATATAAGATTTTTTAGTAATCTGTTGGTTAAGAATCCTAACAATGTGCTGATAATCTTTAGTTATACTGGTTATATACTTTACAGTTACAGTTTGTTGGCCATACGGTTCTTTTCGTATGAACTAAGATTAAATATTTACGGAAATCCTAGTGTTCAGAAGTTTGAGGAATAGAATAATTGTTTTGTTAAACCCAGAAAGCTTTACTAGACTTTGGTTTCTCATGAAACATAATATCTAAGGTTCGAATTGTATTAGGTAAAGCTAACTCCTTAGAGACCATGCCTTAAGAAGCTCTAAAGTTGAATTTGGCATGAGAAGTGGATAGTGAGTTCCAAATGGCACTGGCGTGCTTAAGAATACTTTTACCTTGTCATGAAAACTATATTGTTTGCGTGATACCACTAGTTAAGGAATATGTTTCAGTAGTTGCCAAATGTCTGGAATGCCCTCAATTTGAACATATATAGTTATATAGCCATATAGGAATCCTTTGAACCCAAATCTAACACACCTAACATTTACTATTTAAACAGCCAAACGGGACACAGGTTCATTGGTCTGGAAGTCTCCCAAAGTGTTTTCAAAAGAAGACCTGCTAAATACTTTATCACAAAACTAGGTTATATTAGAAATTATATAATTATATGGTATGATATTTGACAGTAAAACTTATTTTTTGGGCATAAAGTGTTTCAGGTCAACCCAACTTGATCTGACCTGTATCAAAAAGTTAACTCATTTTATACCAAACCGATTTTCCGAACTCACTCGGCCACCCCTACTTAATCTCATCTTTTTACCTAATATAATTTGGAGCAAGGTTTTACTTTGATATTTTGACTTCGATTTCATATCTTTAATCTCATCTTGTTTTTGTTTGACAGCACGTATTCTGAGTTGCGTTCTTCAGCAAAAGAAGACAACCCACAGCCTGCAGTCGAGCAGTTCTTGGCATTACATGCTAACTTAAAGAATGCTCATCAGATTTCTGAATCTTTGTCCAAAACAACTCTGCTCGTTTCATCATCAGATAATGAAGAAATTCCGTCAGAAGAACAACTAAAAGTTTCTTCTGATAGACATAAACAAGCAACTTCTTGGGTCCATGCTGCCATGGCTACCAACTTATCATCTTTTTCGGTGTATAGCAAACAAGGCAAGTTAACCTCTTTAATCTCACCATCTTCAACCACAGATTCAACCCCTAAAAATATTCGACCAGTGTTAGTACTTGAGGGCTCCAGCAATACCTCAACACCTAAAACCCAAGTCAAAGCACGGCAGTCAATTGGGTCAAAAATAAATAACTCATCAACTCCACGAAGACAACCGGTTGGATCAAATGTCCAACAAAAGGCAAAGGTGGTTCAACCTCCACCAGAATGGGAAAAGGGGGTTGGTTTTGATGAAGCAATCAACTTGGCACAAAAACTAAAAATGGAGTCTCAAGATTGGTTCTTGGGATTTGTTGAAAGATTCTTGGATGCTGATGTTGACACCTCTAACAGTCTTTCAGATAACGGTCAGATTGCAGGCATGCTGAGTCAGCTCAAGAGTGTAAACGACTGGTTAGACTCAATTGGATGTAACAAGGAGGAAGAAGAAGAAGAAGAAAGTTGTCATATCTCCCCAGAGACGATTGATAGGATAAGGAAAAAGATTTATGATTATCTCCTTACACACGTAGAATCTGCTGCAGCTGCACTTGGTAAACCTTAAAGCAAGACTAAAAGATGACACATTTTACTCTAAAAAGACAATGGATGTTTTTTTCAATTAAATGTACATAAACTACTCAGCAAGTTTTTGGGATTGGAGGCATTTGGGGGGGGGGGGGGGGGGGGGGGGGGGGGGGGGTGGTATAGATGGAGTGTTGACAAAATTTGATTATGAAGAAAGGCATTGAATTGGGAGGTTTCATTTTGTGTGTTACATTTCTTGTAATTTTTCCAAAAATGTTAATTGAAAAGTACAAAATGTGAACAATTTAACAAGATATGATAACTGATCTGCTTAACCAAATGCTGCTGCATGTAACTTGTGGGGAGTAAAAGTACTTGTTCCACAATGTATTGTTGACGAATAACTTTTACTTGCAGCATCCTGTTGATTAACTGCATTTGCTGATTTGAATGTTGTAGCTAATCGAGTGCAGAAGGTTGAACACCCCGAGAGCTAAATTAGTAATGGAACTTATGTAATAAATATGCATAGAATTAAAGGTAAACCATATCAATTACCATTAACTCTAATCAAATTACCTCGCAGAAATTTTAATTTATCAATATATATAAAAAGTTCCTAAATTCATCGTAAACAAATAGAAATCATGTTTTTTTTTTTAACATTAGATATGTGCATGATCATTATAAAAATTTAATAAAAACTTGATAATAATTGCAAAAAGCATGAAAATTCAATCACATATATCAAACCAATATATGTAAAACTAGTAAATTCATATGTTACATGGTAACTAATTGTTGTAAATATCTCTTAAAAATAATAATGCATCTTTTAAATATAAAATTATAAGACTACAATATTGTAGTAACAATATGTTTAAATGTAAACTTATTTATTAAAGATAGTTATATCATAAGTGAATATATTTCAATACTAATCAACGGATTTGTTCTTTAATAATGTCTTAATTAATCATGCAATCATGTAACAACAAATGAAATTAAAGAATAAAATATATAAAATATACTTTATAAATAAATACTCAACATAAGTAAATTTCAATGTATAAAATATAAAACTGAAAGAGTTAATTTTAAGAAATGAATAATTTAATGAATTTTAGTAAAAGATTGGATTTTTATTTAATAACTAAAAAGTAAAATAAGACCTTCTAAAATTCAAAAAATAAAAAATCACTATATTATATTAATTCGATGCTAAAATACTTCGATATACTCGATATGTAATTTTTACATTAGATTATACGTTAAATAAGTATGTGGCCAACTTTAAATTTTGAAAATTCTTATTTATCATATAATCCCTAAATAATAGATTTGACTAAGTATTTTCTTTAAATAATATCACAAAATATTAAAAAGAATAAAAAATAACAAGTAAGAACAAACTTTGATACTCAAAGACTTAAGCTACATTAGCCATGAATTATCCACGTTAAATATAAAGAGATTATAAATTAACCATAGATACATATTAAATATAAAGAGTTTAAATAAATTGAAAAATTACAAAGACATTAATACAAAATTTTCTTTAATAAAGAGATTATAAATTAATCATAGATACATATTAAATATAAAGAGTTTAAATAAATTGAAAAATTACAAAGACATTAATACAAAATTTTCTTTAATAACTAATAATCTACATGGCATGAAAAAAAAATACTGTAAATATTTAAAGAACAACTAAACAAAAAATCTTATTTGTCATCTAAATAAATGTACCATATAGGATTTTTCATATTAAAAATATATAAACAACACATAGGTTTTATAAACTCCTTATAAAACCGTATACTTAATCTTAAACAAAACATAATTTTTATCAATGAAAGTTAACAATTTGGTTAAATAATAATTATGTTTTTAGCATATACAGAAAAAATAATTAAAATGTAAATGGTGAAATGAATATTTATATCTCTAAGTAAAAATAAAGAGAAAGAATTTATATTGTTTTTTGATTATAAATGATTAGGATTAAGATAGAATTAGTTAGAATATAATTAACTGTAAAATAAATTAATATTACATAAAAGTTGTTTTTTACTAACACTAATTTGGAAGGAACTCTCAAAATTTCTCAAAAATAAAATATAGAGTTCTTGTATTTTAAGAAATAGTAATTAATTTATATTTAACATTAAATTAATTAATTAAACAATAGATAATATATTTATATTTAATTAGATAGTAGATAACTATTTAATAATAAAAACAAGTGATAAAAACCAAAAAATGACACATAAGTCAAAATCTTAAGTGACAAATAAAGATAATTGTCACATAATAAAAAACATATTATCTCTTATTAATTATATAGAGAGTTTGTTATATGTCGTTCAAATTTAATTATAATATAAAAAAACGGTAATTTGATAGGAACCGTTTGATCTCATGTACCGAATTGGTACTCACATATATAGCCCCCAACAGGTATAGTGTCAAGGTAAGTCAACCACTTAGATTCAATTATGTTTCTGGCAAAATTCGAACTCAAGTTGCTCCTAAAAAGTGACAGGTGGTGGCCAACTCTTTTACGAATAGTTGGTTAATTTAATTATAATATCTATAAAATGATAACGATAAAAAAACCATATAATATCTTATGCATCAATAATTAATGTATTTGCATGTCAAATAAGTACTCAGGGGGTATTTGGTGGGAGGGAATCATAGAGAATGGAAATATAATAGAGAATGGAAATAGTGAGAAAGAGAATGAGTATTTGGAAAGAGAATGGATTCCGTTGTTTGGTACCCACAGAGAATGAATATATATAAAAAAAAAAATTTAAATAATAATACATTTATTACATATAACATCTTAAAAAATTTTTTTTTTTTTTCCATTTTCACCCATTCTTTACAATTTGTAGAGAATGGAGATAATTGTAGAGAATGGAGAGAATGAAATTGATTCCTCTTTCTCCTTTCTCATTCCCTTTCTTTGTCGTAAACAAACAAGAGAAGTCTTTCCCATTCCCTTTCTCCCATTTCCATTCCATCATACCAAACACCCCTAAAGATTGATATAAATATTTATATGTTTGTTATTATAAAAAAAAATGAAAATAAATAAATATGATGCTGATACAATCAAGATATATGTATAAAATATAAGAGTTTTGCTAAACACGAGTACTAAGGTCTTGCATTAATGTGCATTAAATAGTTGTACATTTATCATTTTCAATCTAAATAGATATAGTTTTTTAAAACACATTATATGAAGCCTGCGGATTTCATTTACCATTTTTTAAAAATATTAAGTGTTGCTTTATTCAATTTTAATGCTTTAAATTGTTGTTATACACTTTAATTAATGATAATTAACATTCAATATGTTAGACCTTATTAATTTATAACAATTAAACTGAAACTTTTAGTGTTTTATTCATTTTATTTCTTTTTTTTTTTAATATGGATATAAGATAATTTTCAAATTAAATTTTGTAAACTTGAATATATCAAGGATATATAATTCTACCATTGTCTTAAAAGATGTGTATTATAAAACTTATATTGTGAATTCAAAAACGTAATTTTGATAAAGGTATACTTACCGTGCATTGTCACATATCCATAATATTATTTTATCAAATATTAAGTTGTTTTTTCTCTTAACTTCTTAAATCTCAAGATTCAAAATGTTTGATATACCTTTTGTTTATTGATTTTCATTATTAACTATATTTTCTTAGTTAGACATTAATTATCCATAATTTTACTTTTTCTATTAATCAAATTCGATACAATTTATTTTTTTGAATAATAATAACTTCAATCATCTTCTAACATATATATAAATCATTTATTATTTTTATATAAAAAATTAATATATTTATTTCGTGTATTACACGGATTAATAAACTAGTTACTATAATAACAAAGATGAGATTAATCATCTAATCTAACTGCATACAGAATGTGTGATTTTATGAACTTTGTAATTGAAATTGCATTTAAAATGTAAAAAAGGACTTGGAAGTTGCACCAAACAGTTTTCAGATGAGATACCACAGGGCAGCAAAGCAACAAGGAGATTAAACAAAAGACCATCAAATAAATCATGCATATTACGAGATCGATCGGGCAAAATACATATTCATTTTATTGAGTTTTGAAATAACATTTTTTGAAGTTTACGGTCAAAGTTAAAAGTAAATAACTAGAAAAGTCAAAATAGAAAAATTTAAAATTGGACGAAAGAAGTATTTATATAGAAAAAATTAGGTAAATTACACATTACGTTCTTGAAGTTAGTCTGATTATCACTTTTAATCTAGTATCAATGGGAAGGACGAACAGTAAAAATAATTTAAAAAACGTGAGCATTTTAACAGTAAAAATTAACGAATTTGGACGCGGTGACCAAAGTGGAAAAAGTGGGATACTTGATTGGGTTTTTTTTAATTTTTTGAGTTTAGTGGATTGCAAAAACTACCAATTTCAAGGACTAAAAGTGATATTTACCCATTAACAAACCAAAAAAAAGAGATTGTTTGTAATTAATCAATTAAGGGAATGTCTAACGAGTGTCCTTAGGGCATTACCTAGACCTCATTGATTATGTTACAATTTTCAAATATAAAAAACACTTGCATTAAAAGAATTTACTTTATTTTCTATACCGAATTTACCCTTTCCTTTCTTTAATGAAATGTTACAAATCGTGAGGCTTACTATCCTTCATTAATTTCATACATCTTAAAGCTTACTTTTAAATTTTAAATATTATGTAATATATTTAAACATCATTAAACAATAATATATATTTCATGTAATTGAAACAATTTTTAGTTAAAAATTTATATTTTAGTATTATTTAATATGTGTTTCGTTAAATTTATTACATATGTAAAATGTTAAATATCTATAGATATAGTCTAATTTAATGAGAAAATAAAAAGCATGAGATATATGAATTTTGATGAACAAACAAAAACAATCAAAAACACAATGGGACTGCTGGATCAAAAATAATACTTTGATTTAATGATCATTTTAAAATTTCGAGAAACGTAGGTCAATCATTCAAAAATTTTATTTCTGAGAAGTAATCATTCAAAACAAACAAACTATCATCTAAATGTTTTTAGAAATGCTAAATACAGCCTTAAGGACTGTATTTAACGTGCATAAAAAAATTTGTATCTTCCATATTAAAAGTTTGCCCTCTGATTTTCATGGTAAATGTACAAACAATTTATACATCTTAAACACAACCCTAATACCTGTATTTAGCAAACCCCAAATGTTTTTAAAAAAAGAAAGGGTAAGTTTGGTATATTGAAATAAACTATATTCATTTATTATAAGTATTATTTATATTTAGAAACTTTCAGATAATTAATGAAGCTTAAGGAATGCAAAAGGTTCTCGATTGATTCGACTAAGCAAACATTAATCCAATTAAGCATAGCGCACTTGATAGAAAATATCAAATATTAATAAGCGTGGTTCATATTTCCAAAAATGGATTCTACTAATTATGGTAATTCAGACGGCCATAATATTTCCAAAAATATTAAGAAGCCTCTCTTGAATCTTTGATTATTGGACATCTCTTCCTCGTCTCCCTCTTATATATACACACACATCACCTTTAATTTTTATTTATCAGAACGGCTACACACACACGTACCTACGTACGTACGTAAATCAGAATATATATATATATATATAGTTGCAACACGTACTAAAAATTAACCTTCAATTCGATCAATTTCAATTCAACACGTACGTACCAATAATGAAGAGAAGGCTAACAAAAGACAATTACTTGTGCAATAAGGAGGATCTGATCACACCTGCAGACGACACTAGGCTTACTATATTCATTGATGATGATGATGATCGCAGCAGCAGCAGCCAGAAGAAGCAAGGATCATGTGCTAGTAGTAGTAGTCGAGTAGTTGGGTCGTCGTCCGATTCTATTCTTGACATCCTTGTTCGTTTCCATAACGACAACATTAACAACAACGACTATGATCCGCCTGATGATCATCAAGATGATGACGAGTCTCCATCAGTACCTTTAACAAAAGACGACGAAGAATTGCTAAACGATATTGTTAACAAGAAAGTAATAAAGAAGCAGGAAGACTTGGAGGAGGAGGATGATGATAAACAACCGGCAATAATAAATTTGATGAATGAACCCCTTTACTTTGATGAAACATGGCATTATGCGAGTAGACACTTCCTTTTAAAATATTAACGACCATATATATATATTGTTTAGCTAGCTACATCCATTTAACGCCGACTCATTCGAACGTACTCTTATTTTCTAATTATATTATATATGTGTACGTAGTAAGTTTTTCAAGTTTTCCTAGCTCTGATGCATGTGTTTGTGATAATAATATATATATATTTATATTTGTTTGCTCATATTCCAGTCACGTATATATTCATGTGAATGAAACTACTTTTTTTCTCCTCTTTTCGATCATCAAATAGTTTAGTTACAGAGGGAATACCCATATCAGACTCGGCCGGATCCAGGATTTAATTTGTTTAATTAATTAGTGGGAAAATAAAAACTTACTTCAAGTTCATGGGTACAATGAGCCGGGTTTAGCTGATCGATGGGTGAAAAATCACATGGGGTGGTTGATGCATGGTGAGTGATCTACCTAATAAGCGCTACGTACGCGCGCCTTAGTCAGTCATGGCTCCGCTGTCGACTGACAGGCTACCCCTTTTTGATTTTCTTTTAATGGGCTTATATTAAAAAAAATTTAAACTCAGAAAACAACGTTAAAATGAAAAGAAAAGAAAAAAAGAGAAAATTAAAAAGGAGGAACTATATGACTGGAATATGTTGTCTTTTAGTTTTAAACATACTATAGTTCGTAAATATATATTTGTTTAGTTTTCTAATCCACATGTCAGGTATTAAAAATACAAAAAACAATTTAAATACCGAAACGAAGAAAAGAGAATCAAATTAAGATGGGGATGGGACGGGACGACTATGGGAGTCAAACTCAAGCCCAGGAAGAAATTAGAAGTCAAGCGTCAAATATCACTCTTAACAAAGAAGTCTTTTATCTATAATTTGCTCTATGTTGTTCGCTGTTGATGATATCTTTTACTGATCATAACTAATCTTTTTATGTCAACTTAATGTTATTTTTCTTTAATCGATCTTTTACTCCATCTCTCATTATAATTTTGTTGGCAATATAATCTTTATCTAATACTATTTTACTCCGTATAAAGCATTTTGGCTCTTTTTTTTTAGAGAAAAGATGATTTGAACTACCTCAAAGTACCTATATTCTTTATTCACTAATTTAAACATTTCTACCTATTATACCTAGCTATAAGGGGGCCGTGAAGGAGTGGTACCCCAATCTATTAACTTACCAAAATCATCCGGCCTCCAATCAAAACCTTTCAACTTACAAGTACCCAAATTTACCCAACTTATACTCAAATCTCTTGCAATATATACCCAATTCATCAAACTTACCCAATTTCTTTTTTTTTCCATTTAAATTTAATACATATAATTAAAAATCATATAAACATAAAACATAATTTCATTAAAAAAAAAAACACAATACATAAATAATGCTAAAATACACATAATAAAAACACAACACATAATAAATAGTAAAAAATATAAATAATACTAAAACACATAATAAAAACATTTCATAAACTACTAAAATAGATAACTAACACTCGGAATAGTCTGAGTCAACAATGTAGTCACCGTCATTGCGGTGAATGTAGCGGTAGGGCTCAGGAGACCCAGCCGCGTCGTCTGGTTGAAAAGATACGTACTCCTCCCCCGCGTCACTTTGTTCTCAGAAACGCCTTAAATGACGTTGTTCACATCAAAACGATATTTGGAGTTGTTATTCAGGTGGGCTTGGATCGTCATTTTACAATCCCGAAGGTTCGTTGTAGTAAGTTGTGTGTGAAATGGAAATTGAGAGAAGAAGATGATGATAAAAAATATTGAAGATGGTAAAAAGAAAAGATAAAATTAATATGTTGTGTGTGAAATATGTGGTTGTGTATATAAATAAAGGGGTAAAAGTTTTTTTTTTATTTAAAAAAAGGTTGCAATGTTCTAAAAGGGGGCCCACTTGCTTTCCAACGTTCAAAACCATACCCGCTCCTCGACTTCCCTTCACAAATCGCTACCCGATTTCCCTGACTCGACCTCTACCCGATGGCTTGAAATAATGGTGTACCCAATCGGGTATATCTAAACCAATGGCTACCCGAACCAGTACTCCTTCTCCTTTTATAAACTTAAATCTCAACCACTCATTTTTTTTTCTCTCCTCAAATCTCAACCACTTTATATTTTTTTTCTCTCATCTATAAATCATTATATTCCTCTAATTCATTTGAAATTTTTAATCCCAAAACCCGTATGTCGATAAATTATAAAAATTATATGGGTATTCTTAAAATTTCATGTTCTTTCATTAGAGATGTTATTCGATATACTTTCGACGAATTTTTAAATCCGAGGACGGAGCTCGTACGGCTAAATCATTTGGCTATCATACTCTATGACTTGACCTATCACCCCCAACATCTCACCGCCGCAACGTGCATCACTATCTCTCGTCTATACTAAAAGACAATTGACCTAATAACTTATTGGCCAATCAGAGTTATCGATTTTATCAAATTGACTTTTGATGAAGTCATCATTTAATTTTAATAAAACTATAATAGGTTATTTAGTAAAAAAAATCGAGTAGATATATTTGGATAAATACATTGTCAAACCCATTATCTACTTTATCAATACTTTTAATTACTTAAATCTAATATAAAAATATATATACTCCGTATAACATTCCGATGAACACAAAAATAAATAGGATCGTTTGGTTGTTTATATCCAACTTAATGATATATATTTTTGTGAGAATTTGTTAGTGAACAAAAAGAAATAAAAAGTCATGGTTTTTGTTTTCCTTTTTCTATTCAAACATAACATTAACATTGGTAAAGTTGGAGTTTGATCATGATGTATAAAGCATAGTTTTTTAACATACTTTGTAAATTTTATCTTAATCTTATTTTGATATATATTAAAAATCAATTGGCATATTTTCAATTTCAATTGATCAATTACAGTCTTCAATTTCTTAAATTTATTGAATCAATACATGTCTAAATTAATTTATACTTTTTGATTTTCAATCCTTTAAACCCAATTTAAATATTAATAGTATCACATTCCGATAAAAACAAAAATAAATAGGATCAATTGGTTGTTTATATCCAACTTAATGATATTTTTTTGTGAGAATTTGTTAGTGAACAGAAAGAAATAACAAGTCATGGGTTTTGTTTTAATCAAAGTTTGAAACATAACATTAACATTGCTAAACTTGGAGTTTGATCATGATTTATAAAGTATAGTTTTATTAACATATTTTGTGCATTTTAACTTAATCTTATTTTAATATATATTAAAAATCAAATGACCTATTTTCAATTTCAATTGATCAATCACAGTCTTCAATTTTTTTTTAAGTTATTGAATCAACACATGTTTAAATTAATTTATACTTTTTGATTTTCGATCTCTTAACCCCAATTTAAAAATAATTAATATTTTATTGCACAATGTTTATCTAATTTGTAATCAGACTATAATTAAGATAATCATTGTTATTACTGGTATTTGGAATCAAACTATATTTAAGATACAAATTCTTCTTATATAAACTGAAGCCTACAAATAAAAACACAACACAAGAAATCATTGAAAAACACACGAACCAACTGCTACTTTTATTGTTATTAACAACCATGGCTAACGAAAATAAAATTACCTTTTTCCAAGAGATCAATAAGAACTCAGTCAATTGTGCATTCAAAGTTAAAGTACTGTTTTTCTGAAAGAAGTTGTATTAAAAAAAACTCAATACCAGCCTTTATATGGTTTAGACATCAGTATTTACATATGAATATCTGAACTTCTTTTTAAGTATATTTTTACGGTTGACGTATAAGTATTATTTATTTCAATATATTAATTCTTATATTGATAATGTTATAAAGCCCGTGTATTTGACACGGGTTTAAAATCTAGTTTCTTACTACACGTATTAACTCTCACAACAATAGAATAAATAAATACACAAAACAAACAATTAAATATAACTTACACAATCTCTTATCTCTTATAAAAAAATATAATTTCCACAACTTCATCTTTTACTCGTCTCTTATGATTTTTTTAGAACAGCGGAAATTATATTAATAAGCATCTAACAAGCTGGTAGATGCAATACTTTACAACAACAATGTCTAAAAATACAACAGAACCACAATCTAGACCTACTCGAAAACTTTAACCGCAAAGATAATGTTATTTTATGTCAACTTAATGTTATTTTTCTTTAATCGATCTTTTATTCCCATCTCTCATTATAATTTTGTTGGCAATATAATCTCTTACTGCACGTCTCAACTCTCACTACAGTAAAATAAATAAATACACAAACAAACAATTAAATAATAACTTACACCGTCTCTTATCTCTTATAAAAAAACACTTTTCCACAACTTCATCTTTTACTCGTCTCTTATGAATTTTTTTTTTGGACCAACGGAAATTATATTAATAAGCATCTAACAAGCTGCCAGATGCAACACTTTACAACAACAACGTCTAAAAATACAACAGAACCACAATCTAGACCTACTCGGAAACTTTAACAACAAAGATTACAAAAGGTTGGAAAAAACTTGTGTCAATTACAGATATCCAAGGCACGAAAAAAACCCCATCAAATGAAGGCCGAACCACCGATTTTTTTCACTTCGTGATGTTTTTTATGCAATCTCATACAAGTTCTGAGGCACCAAAACCAAAACGTACTTGAGGAAAAATGTATTTGTCATATCATCTCTTTGCAAATTTCCTAAATTAAGGCAAAGAAATCAAACCCAATTCTTCCCAGTTTAAAAGTCAAGTACCAAACTATCACCCCTATCAAAAAAAAAATTTTGGTTTCTCTATTTTCAATTATATATATTAAATGGTAGGTTATGGTGGAAAGTGTGAAAAGCACAATACATAGCCCAAGTCTTCCAAGTTTAGAAGTCAAGCACCAAACCATCATCTCTATCAAAAGGATTTTGTTTCTCTATGTTCAATTATACATATAGCTAGGTTATGGTGGAAAGTGTGCAAACTACAAGCATCATGCATAACTAAAATAGTTCAAGGGTTCGATTCTCATCCCATTTAAAGGCCGAAGGTCCTTTTTTGTCATTTAGGTAGAAATTGAAAACAGTCTCTCTACCTTGGTAGGACTAAGGTCTGTTTACATCTTAACCCCCATATATACACCGTCGAAGTATTAGGGCTCAAAAACCCCGCAGTGGACGGCACTGAGCAATTTATTTATTTATTTCTTTATATGGTTTCGATTAAAAAAAAACATCAACTTTAACTATTTATTTTCCTATTAACACTGCTCTATGTTAATCTTAATTAAGATGCATGTCAGTATATGGATCCTACTTATCACTAAATTACAATGTCTATTAAAATATACTCAGTAGTTAAAAGTGTAACTTTTGCTATTGATAAGGTATGTTATTGTTAGGTCCAGTTTTGGCTATAAACTGGAGCTCTCCAGCTGCATCTGGAGAGCATGATGAATTGTCCGAAATATTAGAAGTCCAGTTGCATTGTACAGTTTAAGCAACTGATGAATTCCTCCAGTTGAGATCTGAAGACTTAATCTGAAGACCTTCCAGTTGAAGTCGAAGACAACAAATGGAAGAAAGGAAATGACAATGGCAGCGAAGCCCAGTTGACATTTCACCAGATCAATCAACTGGAGATCCTTCAGTGTAAATGTCTTTACAAAGCTTTACACTGATTACGAGGAGGACCTTTTACACTACATCCTTTTAACCGGACAATAATCGTGTCTATGGATAAAAGTGCAAAGATGTAGAGTGGTTGAATAAAGTAACATTTTGTCTTACTTTATTTAGCACACACACAAAAGATTATATACTAATACTTTTGTGTGCTGTCAACCATATTTGTACTTCGAAGTTGAGATCCCAATGCTCATACTTCGACTATAAATAGAGGTCTTTGCCCAAGCATTTCAACAACTTTGCAAACATATACATTCTGCAATATTGGTGAACTTGTGCAATATTCTCTCAATCGCAAAAAGGAACATTTCACAACTTTAAGTGTTTCGATTGTTAGGAGAATTTCCAAGTATAGATCAATTGTATTTCATAGGTTGTTAGGATATTTACATCTTTGTATTATCTTGGTTCCGCAACAACCTTGTATTTTATTTAACAATCAATAAATAAAATACACTTGAAAAATACATATTGTCTCATCGATATAAATACTTGTCAATTATATCTATTGTATTGTATTTACTTATTTACATTGTCACCTTAATAAGTAAACCTCCAGATTACCTGGTACACAATTACTCTAAACTGGTCATGTCTAGATTAAGTGATTGTGTTGCAAAGTACACTCACCATTGACATAGAGGTGTCTTCAGCACCCATCTAGAAATAGTTGGGACTTACAAGTGGTATCAGAGCAGGCAGGTTGAATTGTTTCAATTTTATAACCTAGGTCTGCTTCGATGGCTGCTGAAGGTGAGAATGGTTATGGTCCAAATGAATCTAATCCTAATGTTACAACTCCTTTAAATACTAACCCTCCTCCTCTTCCTCCTCCTCCTGGAGCAAACCATGTCCATGTACATTACTCTAACACTCCAGTTCCCAAATTCGATGGGAATGGTGAGACCTTTGGTACATGGAAAGATAGAATGCTCTTGCATTTTGGTGGGATAGCGAGGTATATGTTGAAAATTCTTAAGGATGGACCATATATACCCATGTCAAGTGGTGTTAGCCCTCTTCTTGACCCTACTGGGAGAAGAGGTACCAGGGAAAAGTCTAAGGAACATTGGTCAGACGAGGATCGCAGACTGGTTGATCTTGATACCAGACTGAAAAACATGATCCTTGCTGCTGTTCCTGGGGAACTAATTCCAACACTTGTGCTGTTTCCCAGTGCTAAATCTATGTGGGATGAATTAGTTCTCCAGTTTGAAGGAGGAAATGACACCATTGTCACCAGAAAGGTTGCTCTTAATAAGAAGTATGAATCCTTCTTTGCTCTTCCCAATGAAAGTTTACCTGGTACTTACACCAGATTTACTGGCCTAATTAATCAACTTAGAGGCTTGGGAGTGGAGAAGGATAAGGATATTCTTCTTGAGAAATTTTGTGATGTCTTGCCATCCAAATGGGCACACATGGTTCTTGTCTTAAGACAAGGTAAGACCTTGCACAGCCATACTATTGCTTCCCTTTATGGAGCCTTCAGATTCACTGAAGATAATGATGCTGCAAGAATTGGCTGAGCAAGATGCTCTAAACCATGCTCAGAGTTCCAAGGTTGCCAACCTTACTGGGCAACCTTGTGATGCTTTAATGTCTGCTGAGAATGTCCAGTTACATTCTATGAAGGAGATGTTAAACAACTTACTGAACTCTGGCCTAACCACTAATCTAAGTAATGGTTGTGAGGAAACTGACGATGATGATCTGGTAGCCATGATTGCTAAAACCTTTAACAGGTTCAAGCATAAATCTAATCGATTTAATGGGTCCAATAATGCTTCCAGTTCAAATTCTCTGGATAAGGCCAATCTTATCTGCTACAAATGTGGTAAGAAAGGTCATTTCATGAAGGAATGCAGATCTAGTCAGATGAACAACCAAACTGGTCCTGTTGTCCCAAATTTTGTTAAAACTGATGATTATAAGGCCAAATACAAGAAACATAAGGCCCAAATTGCTCTCATGTCTCTTGAACAAGAAAAAGAGAAAGAAAAGAACAAGTGCATGATGGCTCAAACTGAAGGGAAATGGGAACTCTCTGATGATGAAAAAGAGATTAGAGATGTGTGTTTCATGGCATTAGAAAATCAACAACTAGTGGTGAAAGATGATGTTGCAACTGGAAGATGGGTAGACATCATTTTAAAGAAGGTAAGAGATTATGATGTTGAATTGGATACAGAATTAAAACCGGATATTGCTGAATCATTAAATGACGACCTGTTATTTGTTGAAACTATGAGAACTGACTGTGAAAGATACTTGGAAACTGTTTTAATTGAGTTTAACAACATGAAAGGTCAAATTAATGATTTGCAGAGTGTCCAGTTGGCTCTCAAGGAGTCAGATTTGAAAAATGAGGCATTGGAAAGAGATAACCAAAAACTAAAATTTGATCTTGAAAAAGAACACATGGTTATTAATTCTTGGGTACAAGCATCTGGTAAAAATTATGACGCTTTTTCAAAAACCATTGATGCTCAAAAAACTGCCTGGAAATCTGGTGATCTTCAGATGGCAGCTGTTTTGCCCACAATTCACCAGATGCCAGAATCAGTTAGAGTTGAGACTCCTTATGACTCCTCTAACATTGCCAAATCTGAATCCATTGAGACCACCCCTGTTGAGGTCAAAACTGGAGCCAAGAAGGCTAAAGCTCCAGTTAAAAGGGAAACTGGTGATAATCCTTTACCTCAAAAGTCCAAAGAGCCCAAAACTCCAAAGACTCAAAATTTTGCTGAACCCAAGTCCAAGGTCCAGCAGCCTGAAGAAAACAACTTTTTGTTAAAACTAGAGAGTCAAATCCAAAATTTGTCTAGGCAAGTACAAAGTTGTACTGCCAGAATAAAAAATCTGGAAGGAGCTTCGTCTTCTTCAGTTGAAAAACAAGTTGTTAAAACTCCTCCATTGAAGCAAAAGCAAAAGCAAAAACAAAATCAATCTGCTCAAAAAGGAGCAAAATCTGGAATAAAAAAGGAGGATGTTGTTGTTTCCATCAAACCAATTGTTTTTACTCCTGAAGCTGGAAATAATCCTCCAGTTCCAACCCAAGTAAATCTGCTGAGAAATCTCAAGAGAAGTCTGGTGGACCCATCAAGAAAAGATCGGTTCACAAAAATAACTAATTATCTACTTGGGTGTGCAGGGCGATTGAAAGAAGAATATATGGTATCTGGACAACGCTGCTGGCCGGACTATGACCGGATGTAAGTCCCTGCTGGAAGAGTTCACTGTCCAAGATGGACCGGCAGTGACATTTGGTAATGATGGAAGTGGAAAAACTGAAGGATATGGTGTAGTTAACAATGGGCAGGTCCAGTTCACAAAAGTTACATTTGTTAATGGTTTGAAATATAACCTGATAAGTGTCAGTCAGCTTTGTGATGATGGATATAAGGTTCTGTTTGATATTGCTCAAGGCACCATATTTAACAAGGATTGGAAAGTGGTAATGATTGCACCAAGGAAAGGGAATGTGTACATAATGGACATGGAACCAGCTCCAAAAGAGCATTGTTTCTATGCTAAGGCAGATGAGGACACCAACTGGCTATGGCATAAAAGGTTATCCCACCTCAATTTCAAAAATATCAATAAGTTGTCAAGAAAACAACTGGTGGATGGGATACCTTTAATTTCCTTTAAAAAGGAGAAGCCATGTCCAGGGTGTGAGATGAACAAAAAAGAAAAGAGCCAGTTTCAAGACCAGACAAAACTTCAGTATCACTGAACCTCTTCACATGCTTCATATGGATCTTTTTGGTCCAGTGAATGTTCAAACTAAAGTTGGTAAAAGGTACACTTTAGTTGTTGTTGATGAATACACCAGGTATTGTTGGGTGGTATTTATCAGATCAAAAAGTGATGCACCTGGTGAAATTATCTCTCTTATCAAGAGAATTGAGCTCAAGTATACCAAGAAAGTCTGTCAGTTGCAAAGTGATAATGGAACTGAATTCATCAACAAAGAATTGGAATCATTTTGCACTGACACTGGCATTTCTCAGAACTTCTCATCAGCTCGTTCTCCAGAGCAAAATGGTGTGGTTGAAAGAAAGAATCGCACATTAATTGAAGCTACCAGAAGTATGTAATCTGAATCTGGTCTTCCCACCTGTTTTTGGGCTGAAGCTGTGGCAACTGCTTGCCATACCAAAATCGGTCAGTTTATGTCAAGAGACATAGAAAGACTGCCTATGAAGTCCTCAGGAATCGCAAACCAAATATTGGATATTTCCATGTATTTGGTTGTCCAGTGTTTATCTTAAACGATTCCAGTCAGTTGGGAAAATTCGATGCAAAGGCTGATGAGGGTGTTTTCGTGGGGTATTCAGATATTAGAAAAGCCTATAGAGTTTATAATTATAGACTCCAAAAGGTACATGAGACAATTCATGTCACATTCGATGAATCTAATGAAGCAATCAATAAAAGACCTAGCCTTGATTTATCTCCAGTTGTCCCAGTTGATTTTGGTGTATCTGATCAAGTTCATCAATCAGTCAATACACCAAGAGATGTTTCCAGTCACCAGGACTTGGAACTAGTTATACTAAAGAAAAGCTCCTGTGACACTCCATTCTATCCCTCCATCAGTTTCAATGTACCACAGAAACTGGTGATTGGATCAGATGTTCGTGCCACAACAACGTTAGAACCAGATCAGACTTCTCCAATTCCTCAAAATATGCCTTTATTTGAAGATAATCATGTCAACACGCCAGTTGACACTGATGAAGAAGTTGAAGTAGTTTGGGCTGATCCTTCTTCAGTTGCCATAACTGTTGAAGATCGTCAGGTGTCTTGCACTGATGTTGTACAAAATCAACCTAGTCAATACACTAAATGGACAGTTGCTCATCCCATTGAGCAAATTATTGGAAATCCAGATAGTGGGGTTCAGACTAGAAGAGCCACAAGTGAACAATGCTTGAACGTCACCTTCTTATCACTGATTGAACCGAAGAAGATTGACGAGGCTTTGGCAGATCCAAGCTGGGTTGAGGCTATGCAAGAAGAACTCAACTAGTTCGAAAGGAACAATGTTTGGGAACTTGTTCCTTGTCCTCCAGGGTTAAAGAAAGAACCCATTGGAACGAGGTGGGTCTACTGAAACAAGATGGATGAAGATGGCAATGTTGTTAGGAACAAAGCAAGATTAGTTGCCAAGGGCTATTGTCAAGCAGAAGGTGTTGATTTTGATGAAACTTTTGCTCCAGTTGCAAGACTTGAAGCCATTAGAATTTTCTTGGCTTATGCTGCTCATTTGCAATTTAAAGTCTTCCAGGTGGATGTCAAAAGTGCGTTCCTAAATGGAACTTTGGAAGAAGAAGTGTATGTTCAGCAAGCACCAGGGTTCTTGAATGAAAAGCATCCTCATTGGGTATACAGACTTAACAAAGCATTGTATGGTCTTCGTCAAGCCCCAAGAGCCTGGTATGACACACTGACCAAACATCTTACCAAAAATGGTTTTGAAAGAGGTGCAATTGATAATACCTTGTTCATCTTAAAAGAAAAAGGTAATATCTTGCTGGTACAAATTTATGTTGATGACATTATTTTTAGCTCGACTGATGATGCAATGTGTGAGAACTTTTCAAAAATCATGTCAAAAGAATACGAAATGAGTTTAATGGGTGAATTAACATTTTTCTTAGGCTTACAAATTAAACAAACCATGGAAGGTATTTTTGTTAACCAAGAAAAATATGTCAGAGATTTGTTAAAAAATACAAATATGATTCAATCCCATCTAAAAACACACCCATTGCAGCACCCTTAAATTTGGATTCTGACCCAAATGGAAAACCAGTGGATCAAAAAGAGTATCGTGGAATGGTTGGTTCACTGATGTATTTAACTGCCAGTCGGCCAGATATAATGTTTGCAACATGTTTATGTGCCAGATTTCAGGCTAACCAAAAGAATCACATTTGCATGTTGTTAAGCGCATCTTTAGGTACCTGAAAGGGTGTCCTAGCCTTGGTCTTTGGTATCCCAAAGGCTCAGGGTTAGATCTGATGGGTTATTCAGATTCAGATCATGCAGGTTGTAAGATTGATAAAAAGTCTACAACTGGAGGTTGTCACTTCCTAGGGGGAAAACTGGTGAGTTGGACCAGCAAGAAGCAGACTTCGGTCTCAATGTCAACTGCTGAGGCAGAATACATTTCTGCGGCCAGTTGCTGTGCCCAGATTCTTTGGATCAAAAACCAGTTGCTCAACTATGGTATGAAATATACCAGAACCCCAATCTTTTGTGACAACACCAGTGCAATTGCAATATCTCACAACCTGGTGATGCACTCCAAGACAAAACATATTGACATCAGGTATCATTTTATTCGAGATCATGTTATGAAAGGGGATATTGAAATTCATTTCATTCCCACTGACAAACAATTAGCTGATGTGTTTACAAAACCTCTTGATGAAAAGACTTTTAAACATCTCATCAGCGAATTGGGAATGTTAAATCCTTGAATTGGATTCTTCATTCTAGGGGGAATAGACTCAAAATGTTTTTATGACCAAAACTTATTTTTGTTCAAAATGCATCTGGAGAATTCTCCAGGTGAAACTGACTAAAATTTGTTTCTTTTGTTGTTTAAAATTTTGCAACTTGAAAATCTTTCCAGTTGAAACTGGCACCGGACACTCTCCAGTGTACATGTTTGGTCTTATCTCAAACTGGTGGTCAACCAAATCATCATAACGGTAAGTATACTTGGTCAATACTTGTGACACGTTATGGTATTCGAGTGTCTAAACCCACTCCCAACCGTCACTTGACGTGTCAAAACCATTTTGATAAAAGGAATGCAGGTTTTATGGGGATTGTTGCAGGTAGTGGGCGCGTGAGAATACCAGCCGTCGTAGCATTTAATGCTTGATGAGATGGTATTAATTATTTTTGAATTTCAAATTTTCTAAAAATCTTTTAAAACACGATTTTGAAAATTTGGGGATTAAAAATCTTTTCGTATATATTTTGGTATTATTATATTACCTATATATACCCCTACCCAAACATTTCTCTCATTTACTTCGCACATTCATTCCCTTCATTTACTCTTCCAATCATACAAAATTCGAGATCCCTTTCTCTCTTTCTTCTTTAAGTCCAAAACCCTAAATCCTAAATCAATTTCACTTTCACAATCTGATCAAATGGCACCTAAATCTTCTTCATCTTTTTCCTCTCGTACTCGTGATGTGAACTTACTCACTGTTGAGTATGTTCCATCTGATAACGTTCACCATGCTGTTGGGGCCCCCATGAACTCCAAAATAATTAAATTAAATCCAAACAACCCCATGGCATCTCTTCAAGGGCAACAGGCCGCTGATACTCTAATTGGGAAAATCCAATCCTTCTTCAAGGATTCTCCACTCAGCGATGCCTTTTCCTTGAACCCACACAAGATGTACCATGATTACTTGTGTGAGTTCTGGTACACGGCTTTAACTCGCCTGACTGCTCATCCATCTCTTTCACCTTAAAGGATGGGTCAGTCCCGTGTACCATCACCACTGAAACTTTGAGGGATGCCCTTAACCTCAATTACTGGAGAACTGATGAACGTCCAGTGGTGATCCCCAGTAATATAAACTTCCGCCAGGTCTTTCTTGACATGGGCAATAATGAGGTCTTGGAAGGTGGAGTATTGAGAACCAAGGGGTCAATAACGATGAGAGGGCTTTCACCCTCTTGGAAATATTTCATGGTTCATCTGGTGGAGAGTTTAGGAGGGAGTTCTAGTGGTTTGGACCAGATAAACTCCTTCCAGGCAGAAATGGCATATTGCCTTTGGTATGGACTGAGAGTAGACTTCACGAGCATCCTCTTCAGAAGCCTTGTCTTCAAATTGAAAGGTAATAGGGGTCCATGTATCCCCTTCTCTCGATTTTTATCTCTTTGTTTCAAATTAATTCTGGGCAGAGACGAATATAAAAACACACAGTCTCTTTACTCTGTGCCAGAATTACTGAGAAATCTGGACAACCTTGTATCCACTGCTAACGAGGTCCAGATTCCTCCGAGAATGATACTGGCATTCTCTAAAACTGATGCAGCAATACCAGGTGAGTCAGAAAGACAACCGGGCGGGCCTCAAAAAAATGAGGGACCCACCAGTTCGTCTGCTGGTAATGTGACAGTTGCCGAACCTGGGCAACAGTCTAACCCTACCAGCTCCAGTGTGTCAGTCCAACCTCTCACCCACCCTGGAGACTTCCCAATAGGTCTTCAGGCTGCTCCAAAGGCACAAAGGTCAAAAACCCGTCGTAAGAAAAGGTCAGAACGTGCCACTGACATTAGTTCCCCAATTAGCCCTTCAGGTGCTTCCCAACAAGTACCTGAAGAAAGTCAAAAGGAACAACCGCAAGCAACCACTCTCGAAACTTCTTTAGGAGAGAGTGGTGAAGTTATTACTGGGTCAGCCCAACCCAGAGTAGAGTCCGTGTCAGCACTCAACTTGCAGAGCCAAACTTCTGACACACTTGCACGAACTGACGAAGTCTCTGGCCAGTCACAGCTGGAGACCGAGGTTCCAAATTCTACGGCCAATGATACCACGACTGAGGAAAGAGCAGTTGTGGTTGAGGCACAAGTGACATCTTTTCAGGAAGTAATTCCGACAACTGGTCATCAGGAGCCTGAACAATCTGTTCAGCCACCCCTATCATTTATGAATCTAGGCATATTTGAGGGTGAAATTCAGCTTGAGTCCTCGGACTCTTTTGAAACTAAATCTGATCAGGAAATGGTTGATGCATCTGTACATGATCAGCTCCCTTCCTTTTCTGATCAACCCCTAGATCGCCAAGTTTCAATTTCACCTCCTTTACCAGAAAGCTTACAAGAACCTCCTATATTCGCCTCTCGCCAGCTACTATCTTCCATGGGTGTGCCTAGAAATAAACACATCCTAACACCACCGTCGCCGTCGTTCACACCTGAGCATTCTCAGCATGAACGACAACTTGAATCTCTTCCCATCATTTCTTCAACAACTCCTCTTCTTTCAACTGTTGCTACTACAACTGGTGAACCATCATTTATCTTACCTTTCCAGTTGTACCTGTAGCCCTTCAAGCAGGTCCAGTGACATCTTCCCCTCCGTCACTGGATAGTCAATTTGTTGCCTTTCAATCCGATCTCTCAAACCTTCTTACGAGGGTGGATGAGATTCAAAAGGCACTTGATAAAAATGCTAAGTCCCTCTCAGGTACCAGAAGGAGCATATCACAAATGTTAGAGTGGTTGACCTGGGGATCAATAAATTTTCTGCTAATGAGGACTTAGTGTTTGGCAAGCTCAATGAGTTGGTGCAGTTCTCCAATCAACTGGCAACATCATTAAGGGAGGCATTTGCATTAACCCAAACTGGTGTCACATCTTCCATCACCAACTTACTAACTAATATTGTCAGATCTTCAGAGGTGGATGTGAAGGAACTTGAAAGACAGGTTAAGTTGCTCTTTGAAAAACCTGGTCTTAATGTGACTGAGCTTGGTAACCAGTTGGCCACTTCAGTTGGTCAGAAGATTGAAGACACCTTGGCTGCCAGAGAACAAGTATTTTTGGAAAAGGTGATATCTGAGATCACCAAGACTGCAGCGCCCTAGGTTGATCTCACTCCCATAACATCTGAGATTGATCGGTTGAGGTGCAGTCTTGATACTCTGGCCAGCAAGGTATCTGAACACTCTACTGCTCTAACCAATCTGACAACTGAAGCTGGTAGAAACAAGAATGAAGAGTTGAAGACTTTGTTGAAGGAAGTTCTTCATGAGATGGTTCCCTCTAGTCTCTCGCCAGATGATACGAAGCTTTTAACTGACATACAAAAGAGTCAAGTGCACACCTTTGAAAATGTTATGACTCAATCTAAGGAAATCAATCATCTATGGAGGACTATGAGGTTGGTTTGTGGGACTTTCAAGCAGTGTAAAGATATGCAGTCGTGGCAGCCTCTAGCCAATTTGCCTTCAAGCCCTTTAGATTTTGATAGTATTCGTAAGGGGCTAGATGCTGCCAAGGGGGAAAGATCTGTGCATACTTCTTCTACTGCCCTTGAAGTTCCCAAAACCACTGGGAAAGAGCTGGTAGCTGCCACCAGTACTGAAGCTGGTGGGCATATTGATGATGTTGTGCTAAAGGGGAAGGTTGATAAAGGAAAGGCTATGGCCACTGATGAATCTGACAAGCTGGCCACTGATGCACCATTATTAGAAACTGGCAACATTGACCAATTGCCTCCAGTCACTGAAAGTGAAAGTCAGAAGCTAGCAAGGATTGGGTATCTGGTTAAGGAAAGAAAGAAACAAATGAAGATTAATCAAGAAGAATCTAGGAAATCTTTCCCACTCACCCTTGTTGATGCAACTGACGCACAACTCCTTGGCATACAACTGGTGGAATACAAGAAAATAAAAGAAGATGCAAGGATTGTGAAATGTGTGAATGAAATGCTGGAGGTTGAACTGGACAAACACTATCAAGATGATGAGGCCAAACTTGATGCTGGTTGTCTAAATGTATCAGTGGAGAAGGCTAAGGAAATAAGGTCAGAAGGGATTTTGAAAAGGACTGAACAAGTAAAGAAGATTGTAAGCCAAGTATTGAATCCACCCAAGGTCAAAGGAAAGAAACATAAGACTAAGGCATTGCCCAGAGATGCCAATCTAAGGACTTGGGTGGAACCTTCTGAACCAACCAATGATGACATTCGAGCAGCCACTCAGAAGCTAAGCACAAGCCAGATCAAGCTGACAAATGAATCTGAGGCTCGAACATATTTGCAAGATGTGCGGCGTCGAAGGCATAACAAGGGCAAAATTCAAGATGTGCAAGTTTCAATCAAGCCAGGTGCCAGACATTATGTGGTTAAGGTACAATACTTTGGTGGACCAACTCGAACGACTGAAAATCCTGATATTCATCAGTATGGTCATTCTGAACATGTGGAGATGTTGGATATTTTGGCCAAGAGGCAACACAAGAACAAGTTTGAGAAAGGCTGGGAGTATATATTGCAGAACCTGATCAAGTTCAAAGAAAATGTTGAAGAAAGATTGGGATTTGATCAGGAAGACAAGCAGTCGATCTCATCAGTTGCCAAGAAAAGGAAAATTGGCGAAGGGCCACATTCTTAAATTTTCCTTTGTCTATCTACTTGTAATTTTATTTTACTTTCTTGTAACTGATGTAAAATTGTTGTATATACGAGTTGCCAATTGTAACCCACAAGTAGATAGTGATAAAATCTAAAAACATCTAAAATTGAACCCAAGGCATTTGATGATCTATAAGAATGCATTGGAAAATTAATAGGTTTTATCAAACTCAAGTATTTCAAACTTACACTTGTATAGAAACAAGTTTGAAAATACTTCACAATATTTCAGGACAATTAGGGGGAATTTGTTAGGTCCAGTTTTGGCTATAAACTGGAGCTCTCCAGCTGCATCTGGAGAGCATGATGAATTGTCCGAAATATTAGAAGTCCAGTTGCATTGTACAGTTTAAGCAACTGATGACTTCCTCCAGTTGAGATCTGAAGACTTAAATCTGAAGACCTTCTAGTTGAAGTCGAAGACAACAAATGGAAGAAAGGAAATGACAATGGCAGCGAAGCCCAGTTGACATTTCACCAGATCAATCAACTGGAGATCCTTCAGTGTAAATGTCTTTACAAAGCTTTACACTGATTACGAGGAGGACCTTTTACACTACATCCTTTTAACCGGACAATAATCGTGTCTATGGATAAAAGTGCAAAGATGTAGAGTGGTTGAATAAAGTAACATTTTGTCTTACTTTATTTAGCACACACACAAAAGATTATATACTAATACTTTGTGTGCTGTCAACCATACTTGTACTTCGAAATTGAGATCCCAATGCTCATACTTCGACTATAAATAGAGGTCCTTGCCCAAGTATTTCAACAACTTTGCAAACACATACATTCTGCAATATTGGTGAACTTGTGCAATATTCTCTCAATCGCAAAAAGGAACATTTCACAACTTTAAGTGTTTCGATTGTTAGGAGAATTTCCAAGTATAGATCAATTGTATTTCATAAGTTGTTAGGATATTTACATCTTTGTATTATCTTGGTTCCGCAACAACCTTGTATTTTATTTAACAATCAATAAATAAAATACACTTGAAAAATACATATTTCTCATCGATATAAATACTTGTCAATTATATCTATTGCATTGTATTTACTTATTTACATTGTCACCTTAGTAAGTAAACCTCCAGATTACCTGGTACACAATTACTCTAAACTGGTCATGTCCAGATTAAGTGATTGTGTTGCAAAGTACACTCACCATTGACATAGAGGTGTCTTCAGCACCTATCTAGAAATAGTTGGGACTTACAGTTATAACATTAAGTTGTGCATTATTGATTCATACACTTTGAACTCTTCGTACTATAACCCAATGTTTTAAATATCGGTATATCGGCCGTTATTACTGTTATCGGAAGATGCTCCGGTATTTTAAGCACAATATTTTTTCAGTATTTTCACTATGCAATATCGGCCGTTATTTCCGGTATTCCGGGTATTTTCTGGTATTATCATTCCGGTAGATCCGATATTTTCATTTCTTTTGAATCTTTTTTAAAATTATTTTTATCATACTTTAATATTGTTTTTTTTGTTATTTGTGAACTTTAAAACTTACATTTGTTATGAAATACCTATGTTTGGTATTATTTTTGAGTGAATTATAATTGTATTTTGACTATTTTCGTTAGATTGCAACACGTTTTGTAGGATTTTTATAAAATAAATTAAAATAGTCTTGTCGACCGATATTTTCGATAATACCGGAATTTTATTTTACACCGGGATGACTAAAATACCGGTTTTTAAAACATTATTTTACAAAAAGTTAAACTGTGACACCCGTCACAAAAATCGATAGTTTATAATAGTCTCTAACTTGAATTCCTAATTTCTCGACTAGTCAATGTGCTTACAAAGTACAACAAACATAAAAATGTTGTGATCAAGCCAGTAAGTGATTTCTATTACTCAAATTCATTAAGTAGGGTTTAGTCACTTTATCTTCCAAAATTTAGACAGTTATAATTATTTCCGTTGATATTTAGACATATAGTTATATGTCATATTCACTTCTAGACATAGATAAATTTCTATACACTACTTAGTGGTGAATAAGGTCTATGAAAGTAAATTATAATAATTATATATATGTAGAATAGTAATTATAATATTAAATTATAAGTTAATTAAACAAATAAATAAACGATTAAAGTTCAATGCAATTAAATTAAATGAGTTTATAAAAAAAATACCAAATCACATCCTCCAAACCTCTTGGAATGGATTTACGGATAAAAGGGATTTACCATCTCATCCGAATTTTTTTGGTTTATAATAATAATAATTTAATTATATATATCTATATCTATATTAAAACAATAAGAATCCTAGCCTTCTAAAGCCTTCTTTCAATCTAAAGCTAATTTTAAATATTGCCACATAGGATTTTATCCTACATGGCATCTCCATACATTTTTTACAATATATTTATTTTATAACCTTTATTTATTCTCAAAATAATCTATTTTATTTTTCTAAATATAATATAATATATTAATCACAATTATATACACAAGATAAAAAATAATATCAAAACTCATATTAAAAAAATAAAATAGCGTCCATGCATCTACTAAATTGGCACACATATTTGACAAAAATAATATTATTTATTAAAATATATATACAACTTTAAAGACTATATTAAATTTTAGAAATTATTTTAATATATTATTAGATTATATATGACCAATCAATTTTGTTGTTTTTTTTTTTTTTCTTTTTGCCGAAACTTTAACTAAAGTTGGTTGTTATTCTAATCACAAAACAAAGTCTATTATATAATAAAAAGCAAAAACTATAATGATTTTCTCTTATTTATCTTATCGGTTTTTTTTTTTACTTATTCGTATTGTATTTATGTGTATTTCATATGACTAAATTTATGTGTATTTTATATGACTAAATTTTGTCATGTTTGGTTTTTTACTTTGTACATTATTATGTTTGATGAATAGATAACATGCTACATTATCGATTTACGTTTGATTTGTTGTAGTGTTAATCTGTAAGGTGAATACATTTTTACGCGATTTATGGCTACACAAATGGTGTTGTTGATGATATCAAAATATCTTAGGTTAAATGTTCTTAGAAGGGATGTGTAATCACTATAGTAGGTTAAGTGACTGTGCTATCGACATGTCTGAAAAAACAAAGGGTGACCAGAGTGATACATGAATTAACCATGAACTATAACATAATCAATTTTACATAATAAACCTATAGAATAGCTATTTACTAATGTAAAAATAATCATTTTAGCTAGCCGCGCATCGCGCGGGGTAAAATACCTAGTATATATATATATCCTAATGGTAAACAAACACTAACACTTATCTCTACAAGTATGGGATATAAAAAAAACATTATTAGTTATCATAAAATATCTAAAACACAATTACCTTTCTGTTGCGTTGCTCCTGCCATCGACCCAGAGAAAAAACAAAGGAAACTCTATCAAGATCAAAGCTATAATTTTTTTTTGGTAAGCTTAATTTTAATTCTTATGAATCTTGATTTAAATTACAATTAATAATAAAATTCTTAAAGATTATATTCTATTCTTTTTCAAGGTATCCAAAAAGGAAATCATCAATCTTGGGGTAAATCACTTGTCTTATCTTTTCATATAATATATATATAAGCATATATTTTTATTTATTAATCTTTATTTATAAGTAACCTATGTTGATGAATATATATATATATATTATGGCAAAATTTATAACAATGAATGAAAGGTGTTTTTTTTAGGGTTAAGTCAAAAGCTTGAAGTATAAATCATATTAATGTTAAAAGTTTAAGTATTTAATGTAGCATAATAATTAATGTAACTAAAGAAATCCAATTATGAAGGCATGGAAATCATAATAACATATGTAAATAGGTGTTGGAAAGATTTGAAAGTTTATATATGAATATTTAGTTGTGATAGTCTTTAAAACAGTAAGTTGAGTTATTTCAGAATCTGGACATATTCGGTTTGTTAACTTTGAAAGGTTGTATCTTGGTCATGAAAGAAGTTTAAGTCACGTTTTTTCTGTCTAAAATTAAGTTCAGGAAGTCTACTTTCTGATGGAAGTGGTTTCGTGTCAAAACATGAAGTTTAAGTTTGTCAAATGAATTTTATAAGAAAACTGCGCAAATCTGAGTTTTCCAAACAGATTTGAGTCGACTTCAAATAGTCATATCGTGGGATTTTATGAACTGGAAGTTTATTTTTTTCAGAAGAAATTTTTAAGATGTTAAGAGTTTACAATAAAAAAATTGGATTTTTTGAAGCTTCCAAGGTCCTTAACTTTTATAAAACATTTCTGTGCGCCAACAGTGAATTTTCTGACTAGTCTGTAATTATGGAATTTTTAAAAATAGTTAACGTGCCAAATAAATTAAGCAAAAATTCATGTAAGTATATAACACTCTAAGGTTACAGTGGTTAAGATTTGAAAGCTTGAGTTATTCGTTTCATCCTAATAAAAAATAGATAAAGTTACCAAAAATTCCAGTGAATATGAACTTGTAGAAACCAATGATATATCATTAAAACAAATACACTATATTAAGTTATGTGACTTTTAACTTAATAATACATGACAATCAGTTGTGAATATTTTGAAAGTAGCCATATATGTATATCATCAAATGCGGGTTACAATGGACGGTTATTGACCATGTACATAATTATAACTTGTACATATATATGTTGTGTAGATTCTAGTGATCTTTTGGACTTTGCACAACTGCTTGCTGATTGAGGTGAGTTTCGTGGCCCCTTTTTATTTTATTTCTTTGGGGGAAAATGATGCTCAAAACACTTTTCATTTCTTTACTAACTGTGCCAAAACTACTTTGTTTTATTGGACAAATACGTGTAATTATGAAATGTGTATGTTAACTTGCTTGTGTTGATTTCTATGATGCAATAGATGTCTGTTGATATCTATTGAAGACTATTTGATAACTATCGATCAACTTTATACTCCAGGTGGTAGTTGTTGGTATTCAGTGTGTGATTGAGTTGTTGGCAGGAGTAAGGGGTTATGTTGTTGGATAACTATGATGGCGTTGATCGATATTGGTATGCATACATGCTACTACATGTTTATATTTACACAATTGTCCAAACTACTTATATCATTGCACAACAAATTCATTTATATTCCTTTAAACCTACGAACTCACCAACATTATGTTGACATTTTCGAGCATTCATTTTCAGGTAATACAATGTTTAAGGAGACTGAGTATAAGGACTTTAGGAAGACTAATAAAGAGATCATTCATGGACTCCTGGTTGCATTGAACATTGAATTCTATTTGCTACATCATTTGCTATTCGTTGGGCGTGTTGCCTAGTCTTATCCCGCTTTTGAGAATTACATTTATGGATTTCATTTAGTATAACTCTATTATAAATTCCATGTGCTATGTTATGTCTTTTTGTCATATCCTACGATTCCGCCTAAGGTGGGTGTGTGACATAAACATTATTAATTCTCATGAATATTTATAAAGAATTAATAAGAAAAATAACTTAAATTGCTAAAACACATTCAAAATTTCAAAAAGACAATTTTTTAAAAAAGTTTTTACAAATTTTAATTTAAGTTTGCAATTCCAAAAATCGCAAACTATGAGCTTGCATTTTTCAAACCACGGACCTTGAGTTTCGATATGGCTGGATCGGATATCGCAGGCGCTGTTAGTGTAGTCAATTTTAAACCACTCAATATATACTATATGTATGATATTGTGTATTTGATTAGTGTAGCCAAAAGAAAAAAAAGGACCGAGTCAAAAGCCGAAACTGTATTATCAGAAGTAATAGATACGCCCTCAAGAGTCAAGTCTTGAAACAACTTTAGTCAATATATGTCCAATCGCATTATAATTAAAAAAAAAAGAAAAGAAAAAAGAAGTGAACTTGGAAAAAAAGGGGGGTTAACAAAAGAAACAAGGAAAGTATCAGGAAGTGGGCAGCATCTTTCGGGGGACATATGGATTATATCTCAAAATGGCCCCTTACGACTTATTAGACGACCTTCCTCCCAATCAATATATACACACTAGTACACTACTACCCTATATTCACAAATCACAACACTTAAAAATGTCGTCAACCATGGGTACTCCTATGAAGAGAAAGTTAAAAACAGAAGACGACTATTGCAACGACTTCAAGATAACGCCTAAAAGAAGTTCTTCCCTATTTATCCGCTTAATAGATCATGTTCTCTACTACAGCCAGTTACGTTAATGATACACAAGAAGCTGATCACATCATCAGCCAAGAATGTGCTAGCAGCTCATCAGTTGGTTCCAACGATGTAGCCATAATTCCTCTTTGATGACGCCGATAACGATGAGGTTGAGTCTCCACTATCGACGCCTGCTTCTGATCAAGGCGAACATGTCAAATGGGTACCAATAAAAATATGGTTGATATAAAGGAAGAAAAAGCAGGGGAGATTCATATGGATACGTGGGAGGTGTATTGCTGTTAACTCCTTTCTTCAATATGATTGATGAATCGCTTTTACTTTTACATAATCAATAATAATAATTAATTAGGCATAAGAGGTACTTACTATATAGGTTGGTTTCGAGTAAGATTTAGCTTCTTTTTTTCTTTTGGACTGTATCTTGTTTGAAGAACATTACTTTCATCATGAACAAATGAATTTATATGTGATTTTCTTTTTTGATATTTATAACATTTAATCTTACACTCTGTTCTACAATATTCGAAGAAATATCATACCTTGATCTTCTTCACAATTTATGAAAGTGTATTCTGTTTTCACTCAAGGGGAAAAAAAAATAGATTCCCTTGTTTGTTATGGTTACAATTGGTTACAAAGTACGAGTAGATATCTATACCTCGTTATATTTTACGTTATAAAAAAAATACAAAACTTTAGTAATAATGTAATATATAAGTAAATAGTTAAAATAAATTAATGAACTACTAATTGAAAAATCCACAGATTTGCGTGTGCAATTTATTCTGAGGGTAAATTACATTTTTTATCCTTAAAGTTGGATCGATTATCATTTTCATCAATAACAAAAATGTCCTCCAACTATGCGCTTTTTATTTTTGCAATTTTGTCCTTGGTGCCAACAACGTTAACACTTGCGGTTAAGTTGGCAAATGTCAATTAACATTTTTCACAAGTGTAAATGACAGTTTCGGTCCGTATAATCTCAAGTTGTTTATTTTTCATCCTGAGTTTTAAAATAATCCCTTTATTAATTTTTAATTTTCTTTTTTAATTAATAGTTACACTCCTCGTTGCGTCGTTACCACAATCAATCACTGGCGCAACACCAAACACCCACTACCATCTTCGTCGCTCATCACAGCAACATTCTTTGGTCTTACTAAATGTAGTTTTATTTAATTACTTACTTTTAGCTAAATGACTAGCATGACCTTAAAAACTAAACTTGGTTAGGGATAAGATTTATGTGGTAATTATTCACACATGA